>NC_134487.1:173533602-173648602 GCF_040206685.1 Ascaphus truei | reverse complement strand
GCGAGTAGATTTTTGGGTGATTTGTCAAACACTGGATACACACACACACACACTGATACACACACTGATGCACACACACACTGATACACACACACACACACGCACTGATACACACACACACACTGGTACACACACTGGTACATACACACACACTGGTACACACACATAGATATGCACACACATAGATACACACACACAAAGATACACAAACACACACACACACACTGATACACACACACACTGATACACACACACACTGATACACACTGGTACACACACACAAACACACACTGGTACACACACACACTGGTACACACACACTGGTACACACACACACACACACACTGGTACACACACATACACACTGGTACACACACACACACACACACTGGTACACACACATACACACTGGTACACACACACACACACACACTGGTACACACACACACACAGGTACACACACACACACACTGGTACACACACACACACACACACACACACACTGGTACACACACACACACACACACACACTGGTACACACACACACACTGGTACACACACACACTGGTACACACACACACACACTGGTACACACACACACACACACTGGTACACACACACACACACACACACACACACACACACATACACACACACACACACACACACACACACACACACACACATAGATACACACACTGATACACACATTCGCACACACACACACACACACACACACACACACACACACACACACACACACACACACACACACACACACACACACACGTAACAAGGACTAATTGTAGTATAATATAATACATTAAATACATTTGTCAAAAACGAATGTTGTTCTGACTAGGAATATATTAAATGTATTTTATTTATATATTTTATTTTAAAGCGGGGTTGGGGCGGGGTTGGGGGTGGGGTGGGAGGTGGGACTAGGGGTGGGGTTGGGGCGGGACTAGGTGGCGAGTAGATTTATTGGTTGGGCGAGTAGATTTTTGGGTGATTTGTCGAACAATGGATACACACACACACAAAGATACACAAACACACACACACACACACACACATGCACACACACACACACACTGATACACACACACACTGATACACACACACACACACACACACACACACACACGCACTGATACACACACACACACACACTGGTACACACACTGGTACACACACACACACTGGTACACACACATAGATACGCACACACAGAGATACACACACACAAAGATACACAAACACACACACACACACACTGATACACACACACACACACTGATACACATACACACTGATACACACACACACACACACACACACACACACACACACACACACACACTGATACACACACACACACTGATACACACACACACTGATACACACACACACACACACTGATACACACACACACTGGTAAACACACACACACTGGTACACACACACATACACACTGGTACACACACACATACACACTGGTACACACACACACACACACACACAATGGTACACACACACACTGGTACACACACACACTGGTACACACACACACACACACACACACACAGACACACACACACACACACACACACACACACACACACACACACACTGGTACACACACACACACTGGTACACACACACACTGATACACACACACTGATACACACACACTGATACACACACACACACACTGATACAAACACACACTGATACACACACACACACACACACACACACACACATTGGTACACACACACATAGATACACACACTGATACACACACACACACACACACACACACACACTGGTACACATACACACACACACTGGTACAAACACACACACACACACACACACACACACACACACACACACACACACACACACACACACACACACACTTGGTACACACACACACATAGATACACACACTGATACACACACACACACACACACACACTGGTACACATACACACACACACACTGGTACAAACACACACACACACACACACACACACACACACACACACACACACACACACACACACACACACACACACACACACACACACGTACACACACACACACTGGTACACACACACACACATAGATACACACACTGATACACACACTGATACACACACACACACTGATACACACACACACACACACACACTGGTACACACACACACACACACACACACACACACACACACCCTGGTACACACACAAACAACCTTGTACACACACACTGGTACACAAACACACACTGGTACACACACACACACACACACACACACACACACACACACACACACACACACACACACACACACACACACACACACACACACACACACACACACACACACACACACACTGGTACACACACACACACACACACACACACACACACACTGGTACACACACACACACTGGTACACACACACACTGATACACACACACTGATACACACACACTGATACACACACACACACACTGATACAAACACACACTGATACACACACACACACACACACATTGGTACACACACACACATAGATACACACACTGATACACACACACACACACACACACACACTGGTACACATACACACACACACTGGTACAAACACACACACACACACACACACACACACACACACACACACACACACACACACACACACACACACACACTGGTACACACACACACACATAGATACACACACTGATACACACACACACACACACACACACACTGGTACACATACACACACACACTGGTACAAACACACACACACACACACACACACACACACACACACACACACACACACACACACACACACACACACACACACACACACACACACACTGGTACACACACACACACATAGATACACACACTGATACACACACTGATACACACACACACTGATACACACACACACACACACACACACACACACACACACACACACACTGGTACACACACACACACACACACACACACGCACACACTGGTACACACACAAACAACCTTGTACACACACACTGGTACACAAACACACACTGGTACACACACACACACACACACACACACACACACACACACACACACACACACACACACACACACACACACACACACTGGTACACACACAGACACTGGTAGACACACACACACTGACACACACTCACACACACTGGTACACACACACACTGGTACACATACACACACTGGTACACACACACACATAGATACACACACTGATACACACACACACACTGGTCACACACACTGGTACACGCACACTGGTACACGCACACTGGTACACACACACTGGTACACACACACTGATACACACACACAGATACACACTGATACACACAGACTGATACACACACACAGACTGATACATACAAACACACACATGCCTCCCCCTGCACTCACCCCCACACCATGGGAGCGCTGGGATGCAGAGGTACAAACTGCCGCACCCCCTCCCCTGGCGGGCAGCCACGGGTTCCCAGGGGCATAATTGGGGGACACCGCGCAGCCACCACTGCCCGCCCCTGTGCCCATCTCCAACACCAAGGGGATCGGGGGGGAGGGAGCGACAGAAGGCAAAGGCACAAAAACCCACCTCCTATCCCCCCGGGCTGGCAGAGGGGTGAGACACCGCGCAGCCGTCAGAGGAGCCAAGAGCGGGAAGAGACACACCACGTGTGCACTGCAGGAGGAAGCGGAAGTCCCGCCCCTGGCACCCTCTGACCTGCAGCCAATCCCCTGAGGCCTGGCCGGCATGCTAAGTCCCGCCCCCCGGCAACCATTCATTCAACATAGAAAAAACTTACCTGCTCCTGCACGGCATCCTCTTCACCGCCGTCGCCTCGCCGCATACCGGGACCGGGGCCAAAACCCGGGACAAATCCAGGACACACAGGGAACCGGGACAGGAAACAAAAAAACATAAAAAGCATAGCCCACGTAGTTCCCTTAAGCATAGGGAAAGGGGCTACACACGTATATATAAATTGTATAAATATAATTGTAGTATAATGTAATACAATAAATAAACTTATGTCAAAAACGAATATTCTTACTAAGAATTTATTTTATTTATGTATTTTTTTAAAGCGGGGCGGGGTTGGGGGCGGGTTGGGGGAGGGACTAGGGGCCGCATTGGAGGCGGGACTAGGTGACGAGTAGATTTTTTGGTTCGGCGAGTAGATTTTTGGGTGATTTGTCAAGCACTGTATATATATATCACCCAAAAATCTACTCGCCGAACCAAAAAATCTACTCGTCACCTAGTCCCGCCCCCAACCCCGCTGATCTGCAGTCCCTCAATGTCCAGGTACCTCATTCCCGCAATGTTATAAGTTGGAGGGGATGTGTTCCCTACCTGTCTTCTGGGTTAGGGGTGGTTCCGATGTCTCCCGTGTGAAGCTTGAGTCAGATCTGGAAGAAAGCAGTATAGGTTATTTCGGTGTAGTATAGGGCATTTAAGATATATAGGGTAAATAAGAGATCTAGATCCAGAATGTGGGACAGAGAGAGTGTGGGTGAGAGACAGAGAGAGGTTAAGAGAGAGAGAGACAGAGAGAGGGTGAGAGAGAGAGAGAGAGAGAGACAGAGAAAGGGTGAGAGAGAGAGACAGAGAGATACAGCGAGAAGTGAGAGAGAGACAGAGAGAGGGTGAGACAGAGAGAGACAGAGAGAGGGTGAGAGAGAGAGAGATACAGAGATGGTGAGAGAGAGATACAGAGAGGGTGAGAGAGAGACAGAGAGGGTGAGGGTGAGAGAGATGGAGAGGAGAGAGACGGAGAGGAGAGAGACGGAGAGAAGAGAGACAGAAAGGGGAGAGATAGAGAGGGGAGATGGGGAGAGGGGAGAGGGGGAGAGACAGAGAGACAGAGAGGGGAGAGACAGAGAGGGAAGAGACAGAGAGGGGAGAAACAGAGAGACAGAGAGGGGAGAGACAGAGAGACAGAGAGGGGAGAGACAGAGAGACAGAGAGGGGAGAGACAGAGAGGGAAGAGACAGAGAGGGGAGAGACAGAGAGACAGAGAGGGGAGAGACAGAGAGACAGAGAGGGGAGAGAGAGAGAGACAGAGAGGGGAGAGAGAGAGAGAGAGAGAGAGAGAGAGAGAGAGAGAGAGAAAGAGAGAGAGAGAGAGAGGGGCGAGGCATGGAGGGGCGAGGCATGGAGGGGCGAGACAGGAAGGGGAGAGACAGGGAGGGGAGAGACAGGGAGGGGAGAGAGGGACAAAGAGAGACACACACAAAGAGAGAGACAGAGAGAGAGAGACAGAGACACAGAGAGAGAGAGACACACACACACAGAGAAACACACAGAGAGAGAGACACAGAGAGAGAGAGAGACACAGAGAGAGAGACACACACAGAGAGAGAGACACACAGAGAGAGAGACACAGAGAGGACACACACACACAGAGAGACACACACAGAGACACACGACACAGAGAAGCGCAACACAGAGAGAGAGACAGAGAGACACAGAGTGAGACACAGATAGAGAGAGAGGGAGAGACACAGATGAGAGTGAGAGACAAAGACAGAGAGACGGTGAGAGACAAAGGCAGAGAGACGGTGAGAGATAAAGAGTGACACAGAGAGAGTAACAGAGAAAGAGAGAGTCACCCAGTCAGTCATCCCACCCCTCTCACACAAAAACACACTCTCTCACAGAGTGTGAGTGTGAGTGAGAGAGTACAGACAGAGTAACAGAGAAATAGAGACAGAGAGAGTCACCCAGTCAGTCATCCCTCCCCTCACACTCTCAGTGAGACTGTGTGAGTGAAAGAGAGAGAGAGAGTGTGTGCGTGTGAGAGTGACAGCGTGTGTGAGAGTGAGAGTGTGTGAGGGGTGGGATGACTGACTGGGTGACTGTTACTCTCTCACACACACTCACACACACACACTCACTCACACACACAGACACACACACAGACACACAGACACACACACACACTCACAGACACACACACTTACACACAAACACTCACACACTCACTCTCACACACTCTCACACACTCACTCTCACACACTCTCACACACTCACTCTCACACACTCTCACTCTCACACACTCTCACTTTCACACACTCACTCTCACACATTCACACACACCCTTTCACTCTTACACACACCCTCTCACTCACACACCCTCTCACTCACACACACCCTCTCACTCACACACACATTCTCACTCACACACACCCTCTCACACACACACACACACACACACACACACACACACACACACACACACACACACACACACACACACACACACACACACACACACACACACACACACTCTCTCACTCTCACACACTTTCACTCTCACACACTCTCACTCTCACACACTCTCACACACTCTCACTCACACACACCCTCACACACACACACACACACACACACACACACACACACACACACACACACACACACACACACACACACACACACACACACACACACACACACACACACACACACACACACACACACACCCTCTCTCAAACACACACACACACACACCCTCACACACACACACACACACTACAAGAAATGGAGCTGGGAGTCCCACTCACCAGAGTATGTGGGTATCTGGGGCCTGCGGGCAACATTGAGGCCTGTGGGGGACATCGGGTGACATTGGGGGGCCTGCGGGGGACATTGGGCGACATTGGGGGGCCTGCGGAGGACATCGGGTGTATGTGGGGGCCTGCGGGTGAAATCGGGTGTATGTGTTGGCCTGCGGGGGACATCAGGGTGCCTGCGGGGGACATCGGTTGTATGTGGGGGCATGCGGGGGACATCGGGGGGCCTGCGGGGGTAATTGATTGTATGTGGGGGCATGCGGGGGACATCAGGGGGCCTGCGGGGGTAATTGATTGTATGAGGGGGCATGCAGGGGACATCGGGGGGCCTGCGGGGATAATTGATTGTATGTGGGGGCATGCGGGGGACCTGCGGGAGTAATTGATTGTATGTGGGGGCATGCGGGGGACATCAGGGGGCCTGCGGGGATAATTGATTGTATGATGGGGCATGCGGGGACGTCGGGGGGCCTGCGGGGGTAATTGATTGTATGTGGGGGCATGCGGGGGATATCGGGGGGCCTGCAGGGGTAATTGATTGTATGAGGGGGCATGCGGTGGACATCGGGGGGCCTGCGGGGGTAATTGATTGTACGAGGGGGCATGCGGGGGACATCAGGGGGCATGCGGGGGACATCGGTGTGCCTGCAGGGGTAATTGATTGTATGTGGGGGCATGCGGGGGACATCAGGGGCCTGCGGGGGTAATTGATTGTACTGTATGCGGGGGACATCGGGGGACCTGCGGGGGTAATCGATTGTATGTGGGGGCATTCGGGGAACATCAGGGGGCCTGCAGGGGAAATTGATTGTACTGTATGTGGGGGCATGCGGGGGACCTGCGGGGGTAATTGATTGTACTGTATGCGGGGGACATCGGGGGACCTGCAGGGGTAATTGAACTGTATGTGGGGGCATGCGGGGGACATCAGGGGGCCTGCGGGGGAAATTGATTGAACTGTATGTGGGGGCACGCACGGCCACACCAACCTCCCCAATGGGAAACGTGGCCGCGCTGGATCCAGCAGCCAACTTTGCTTGCGCGTGCGCCCCACCCCGGCTGCATCCATGGGGACGGAAGTCAGAGCCCCTGGCAGCAAGTGGGGATCGGAGGCAGGGAAGGGGGGAGCGTCAGACCAATCAGGGAGAGGAATTATTTATTAATTTATTTATTTTTTTAAAAATTGAAAATTTTGGCGCGAGCAGGGGAAAATTAATAGAGCCGCAGCACGGCTCGCCAGCGGCCTAAATTCACTCGCCACGGGCGTGTGGTTATTATTATTTGTCGAACACTATATATATATATACATATATATATATATATATATATTATATATATATATATTATATAGTCATTGGTATGGAGATTTGCACTCACGTTTGCTAGAAGGCAGATGCTTGTCCCATATGAAGCATATAGACATGTAGTAACCAGGGGGATCTATATGACAAAAGACAGCACACCGCAGTAATAATCCAAAAAGCGTGTATTGTGAACACAGGGCCGCCAACGTTTCAGTCCTCGTAGTGGGACCTTCCTCAGGGCTCTGCCTGAGGAAGGTCCCTCTACGAGGACCGAAATGTCAGCGGCCCTGTGTTCACAATACACGCTTTTTGGGTTATTACTGCGGTGTGCTGTCTTTTGTCATCAGGATCCCCCTGGTTACTACATGTCTATATATATATGTACAAGAGAGAGGGATGTAAATGTTTAAATTGCATAATTTGAAACTAATGCTTTTAACTTATGATTTATTGTAATGCTTAAAATAAAAACCTCTTGGTAAATCCTTATATAGTAGTTGTATTTATTGTCTCTGGGCTCCTACTTCTCCTCACGTGTTGGGGCCAGTGGTACACAATACTAATAGTGTGAACAGCGAGGGTGAACAGCGAAGAACGGCTGAAAAATACAGATGTTGCTAAGATTATTGCACCCGCTCACAATGCAGAATATCACGGATTTCCCATAGGATTCCATGCAGGGCAGTGAACGCAGGATATTAAATAATATTCCACCATACCATGCCAGAAGTTAAAAAAAGAACCCTGGCTACAAAGTCTAAATTTTAAAACAATCTTTAAATTTTCAACAGACTATTATATATCCCATTACATATTGTATGGTGATACCATTGTATAAACCTCCACACAACTGGCTTTGTATTAGAGTAAAATAATGATTAGAACAATAAGAAAACTGTCCTGGCTTTGAAGCTTTCATCCCCTCCATTTTTAGGGATGAGGAATTTCAAACCAGGACAGGCCGAGCTTACCCCTGATTATCATAATGGTTCTTCTCTCTGTGTTCAGTCATGCAAGATTTGCATGACATTGAAATGTACAATACAGATGCAGCGGCCATTATTTTAAGGCATCACGGCGCCGTTTTCATGTGCGCTGCTGTACTCAACGCGGCATGAACATGGCCAATCGCCCTAGGCACACGTTTTTATCGCGGTTGCTTTGTTTGAATTTTATGGATTGTGTGCAATTATATGAAATGAATGAATTGTAATGTGTATACTGTGCTACTTTGCTACTGTGTCAATTTCAGGTGTTTAAAAGCCAGAACACTAAAATGCCATTTTATGCACTCGCCTGCACTCGCGTCTTAAGGCGGAACGGTTGGAAGTAATCCCGCGCCATGACATGGGAATTCCGAGGTGTAAACCGCGTGATTTCGTAAAATTATGGCCGCTGCATCTGTACCTCCATATGAAGAGATAATACCAAGAATTCTTTTTAAGATGTTTCTTTTTTTTATTATTGCAGCTCTCCCAGAAGCACAGGACTGATTGCTGTAATTATACCAGAGGAAAGTATAATATATGTATTATGGAAGACACTAAAAGTATTGAAAGTTGGATTGCAACATATTTTAAAGAGAATTTTCCCATGCGTTGTCTGCAGCAGGTGCCATACCAAGCTCTCCACATGTTTTATTTTTAAGCACTAATCACAGTACTTTTCATTGTGCAAAATAAAATCTCTTTTTTTTTTGTTGTAACTGGCAGCATCAAACCTTCAGAGCTGCAGAAAACATTTAAAGTGTTGTGTCAGAGGAGACAAACTGGGTGCCTCAAACATTACTACAGTATGTCCTGTACACAATAATCATTTATTTTGTGGGATCAAGAACAAAAAATTACCGCTTCAACTCTTTGACTGCCAGAATGACGAACAAAAGGGTAACACTTGTGGGGAGATCTACTGTATACATACAGTAACAACCTTTGATACTGTATATCATGCAACTATCCAGTTCCTGGAGGTATGACCCATTGAAGCTACAGTGTAAGTTAAAATGAGTGGCAGACCAGGAAGTTAAAAGTCACGCTTTTAACATACAAGTCCATATTATTTTATAACCAACTGTGGTGCTTCATAGTATGAAATGTAGTGTTCTGGAACAGGTTATAAAGGGTTTTAACATACCGATGTAGCAAGACTCATTGTCACCGGCACCACGTCGAGGAAGTAAACGTCTGCCACAATTGCGATCCGGGGGTCCATGCTTCTGAATGGGACTCCCTGCATTATTAATCCTCCAGCGCCGTGACAACCACGGTTGTGTGAAAGCGGGTGGCAGCAGCACCAGAGACAATAACGTTTGCTACCTATCTGTAAGGCCACTGTAGATTCATTGGAAGGCACAGTGTATTTCCAGTGATGCTGCAGTGACAGCAAAAGATTGAGTTGTATTTAGCAACAATAGGAAAGTACTTCACTATCAGAAACTATGTATAGTGTTTAATCACTGTAGATGAGAGAGGAATATACACTTGTATATTAACCCTTCCAGTGTTCAAGGGGTCTACAATTCCAGTTTTAACCCTATTCAGCGCTTTAAGGACCCCAAACACATTTCTTTGGAGGAAAGCATGTGCTGCTGTCTCTTCCAGCACTGAAGAGGTAGTAGTTTCAGTCATTTCTCTTTCCGAGGATTCAGAGGATCCTCATTTCAAGTGTCAGGACAACTAGCTGAACCCCATCAAATGGCGATGAATACATTGAGTATTATTCACAATGGATACACATAGATGCCATGGCAAATGGTTATGTCTTCAACAATGTCACAGGTTTCTAGCAGTTACCAAAAATACATTCCGTAAGGCACATAAAACAAGTACTGTACGTGTGAAAAGTGTCTTGCAAACTTTAAATAAAATTGGAAGACCATCTGGTTTGACAGAAATACAGTAGGTGCAAGGATTGAGTTTGTAAGTACCTGCAGAAAATAAAGGTAGGCAATGTGTTCATTTAGAAGCAAAGTGGAGCAGTGCCTAAAAAAATTATGCAGACTGTGACACATTGAATCAAGGTGCTTTGCAGCAGTTTTGCTCCATCTGGTTCAATTAGCAATTTGGGGAGTGTGATTTTGAGCAGATAGGGGATGAAATGCTTTGAGCAATAGTGTGTAATGAGATATATCAAATAGTGCAGGTTTGCCTCAATTAAACAGTGTGTGTGGTGTCGTTGACATGTTTCCTCGAGAGATCAGCATCAGAATTAAATAGCTCAAATAAGCCCCATACATTTGCTGCATGGGTAAACCTTTGTCCTGGGTTATGGGGCACATTGGACAATCTTCATTCAGAAGGAGTGGATGAGTGAGTAAAGACACTTGGGCCTATGCACTAAACAGTGATAAAATCAGTGCATTTTCGCTCGACTATGGGGCCTATGCACTAAGCGGCGGGAAAAAAATCGGCAGCCTTTTTTAATTGCCATGTTTGACAGCGTCGCAATCACGGTATGCCGAAAGTCCAAAATACCTGTGATAGCAACATTTGCAAAACTGGCGAATAGCCTGCAAAGATCGTCTCTCTGAAAAGTAAAAAATGGCGCCGCGTGTAAAAGAAATAAGTTTTTCCCATTGTGCGCCAATCTCGCGAGACAACCAATTTCTTGAGAGGCATATTTAAATGGTCTTTTTATTGTAATCTTTCTCTGTGTTGTTGGGAGTAAGAGACAGACAGAGCTAGGCATTTAGAGGGTTTGGGATTGCTAGAGTTGTTGTGAATTTTTTTTCTTTACAATTGTATTTTCTTGTGTTTGAAAGCTTTTTGTTAGTGTGTAATTTATTTTATTACTCTGTTATTTGTGAGTATTTGAGCTATGGACAGGAGGAGTGGGAGTAGGTGTGAGAGTGCATGTGGGAGTCAGAGGTGTAATGGTGAGGTGACTGGTGGTGTGAGTGGTGGTGCTGAGGTGAGTAGTGTTTGGTGAGTAGGCGTGGGAGTGCACGTGGGAGTCAAGGGAATGATGGTGGGGTGACCAGTAGTGGTGGTGGGGATAGTGGCAGGCTCCTGCAGTCTCTTCCATTGGAAGCAGGGGATTCCAGTCAGCAGCAGCAGAGCTCAGTGGTTGCAGCTCGACATCCACGTAAGAAGCGTATACAAACTAAAAGAAATATATGCGTTTCAAGGATGAGGACAACAAAGTCCTTGTGACTGGATGATGAGACAGATGCCTCACTATTTCTGGCGGGTACGCAACATTCTTCCTTTAGAAATAAATCTATATTCTATCCCACCTATAACAAAGGACCCTACCTACAAAGCTTTGAACGGCTAGTAGAGAGGGATCTGCAAATCTGGCGAGGGGTTACACCTGTTCCTCAGAAGGTTCTAATAATTTAACTAAGAAAAAACAAACTGAGCTACAAAATCTGAAACGGAATAAAGACGTAATTATTAAGAGAGCCGACAAAGGCGGTGCCATAGTCGGGCAGCATGTGGAAAAATACGTTCTAGAAGCCCTACGTCAATTGGGCGATCAAAATTCATACCAGAAGTTGGGATCCAATCCCACTAAACAATATCTTGTAGAATACCTCACTCTTATTGACCTGGGGAGGGAATTGCGGGTCTTGAATGACAACGAATTCTCCTTTCTTAACATCTCACATCCTATCGTACCTATATTTCACCATCTCCCAAAGAACCACAAATCTCTTACTAATCCACCTGGTAGACCGATTGTTTCTAGCATTGGATCTTTGGGAGATGGTTTATCTAGGTACGTGGACTCTTTTTTACAACCACTTGTGCACCAACTCCCATCTTATCTAAGGGACTCTACAGATTTAATTAACACTCTCTCTACATTTATTTGGTGTACTCACTACACATGGGTGACTTTAGATGTTACGTCACTCTATACTAGTATTTGTCATGCACAAGGGATTCAAGCCACACAATATTTCTTAGATAAATCCTCACTTTCACCAGCACAAATCATTTTCATTATGGAAGCTATTACGTTCCTTTTACATCACAATTATTTCCTCTTTGATAGCACATATTTTCTACAGACACGGGCACGGCTATGTGCACTTCTTTTGCCCCATCTTATGCAAACCTTTTTCTGGGCCTTTGGGAGACTTTATTTATTTTTGGTGACAACAATCCATATCGTACAAATATAATATTCTATCGTCGCTACATCGACGACTTGATTCTAATTTGGAAAGGTAGCAATATAGAATTGGTTTTGTTTATTGACTACCTGAACAAAAATATATACAATCTTAAATTTACATTTGAATCAAACAGACATCGTATAAACTATCTTGATGTCTGTTTCTATGTCGATATGAATGGTGATGTCCAAACTGATTTACATCGTAAGATCAATTCCCGCAATTCTTTTCTCCAGGCTAAGAGTGCACACCCAAACGCTTTAATAAATTGAATACCTAAAGCACAATTTTTACGCTTGCGCAGAATATGTTCGACCGAACAAACCTTCATTGATAGATCTGCTGATCTAAAGAATAGATTCCTTCTAAGAGGTTACAATAAGTCTAACGTAGACTGCGTATACATTAATGTTTTACAAATGGACCGAAAGGTTTTGTTAAAATCAAATAAGAAAAGGAATAAGGTATTCACCAAAGATTCCACACCTTTATTCATATCTACTTACAGTAAACAATCTAGACAAATTCGCAACATTATCCTGAAACACTGGGATGTACTTAGGCTTGATGAACAATTGAAAAACCATGTGGACACACCACCTAAATTTGTCTACAGAAGAGCGAAGACTAGGACACTATTTATCACCAAGCCTTTTACAAACCAGGGAAAATATCAATGTTGCATCTAAAATTAAAGGATTTAAGAAATGCGGAAACTGCAATATGTGCAGATACGCCACTCCCCTTAACAATGTAAAAAATGTGTACACTAAGAAAAAGTTAAAAATTCAATCCTTGATCACGTGTAATTCCAACTTTGTTATTTACATGTTGCAATGCGGCTGTGGCAGCAAATATATAGGGAGGACGATACGTCCTCTAAAACAGAGAATATCTGAGCATTTGCGATCCATTAAACAAAAAGACGATAAATATCCCGTTTCCAGACATTTCTCTGCATGCCCCTCTGGTAAGATTAGCAATTTTTCATTTTCTCAATTGGAAACTATTAAAACACAAACTAGAGGTGGAAACAAAGAAAATATCCTTAATCGCAGAGAAATGTTCTGGATACACACATTGGGATCTATGGCTCCGCGAGGAATGAACACAGACTGGGAATTGAAACATTTCTTATCCTAATAGTTATGTTGTTCATCCCTCGCTGACCATAGTTGTACCTATATTTCTTTCAATTTCTCATGAAAAAGTGCGGTCCATAGATATCTGCGATTGTATTTGATAGTATTAATAGATGTACTATCAAAGGCCCTTCCATTATCAGGTCTCCTAGATCCAAAACATTGTCATAATAATAGTATTGATTAACATAAAATTGTCGTTGGGTAAATGGTTAATTATCTTTTTCCATATAGATATACAGTGAGAATATATGTCACACACTATTAATAAATATTAAACAAATGTATAAATAAATGTTTAAGAACTTTATAGTGAACATATCTCTCTGCTGATTGCCAACCTTATGTTCCCCCATGTTCTTATTTTTATCCTTTTTTATTTAATTCGAACAATTAGTGTTTGAGATAGCTTATATATAAGTCCTGTCAGCATCTATTGTTTATTTTAAACTTATTATACATACACAGGTTTCATGCCTTTCACTATTGCATTGTACTTGTTGTAATATTTACTATATTAATTATTCACTGCGAAGCATAGCTGCTGGCTCATTTACATATACAGTATATAGCTTGTAATGTCCCTTCATCTCCACCATGGAGGAGAGCGCTGTTGTGCCTGCTCCTGTTTCTCTGAGGCACCAATGAGTGTGGATGTCTCGTGAGACGCGAGATTAGGTCCCGCGACGTCACTTCCGGTTAGATGAATGATGGCACTCGATATTTGTTAGTTGTTTGTTGTTTGTTTTTTGTCCACTATGTAGCGTTTTCCCTATACGATGGCGCAATGCCTCTTGGTGATTAGTCTCTCAGAGCCCAGCTCATGAGTAGGATCTCGCGAGAGTTTCACCGGGACTGCTGACGTCATCGACACAGGTACACGCGATTAAGGTAATTAAATAATGTATAAATATGTGTTTGTTAAGTCTGGGGCATACTCTTTGACAAAGGGCATAGCCCAAAACGCGTCAGAGTGGTGATTGTCCGGTTTTATGGTGTGTCCCCCTATAGACTAACAAACACACAAATGCTTATCGCTCTCCAAACTATTCGGTTAAAGTCTAATTAGCTCATGGTGCATAGGGTAAAACTGTTATGAACACATAAATCCAAAAGGGGTATGAGCCCCCAGTGGAGCAAGAAACCCAGGGCTGCACTCACGAGAGATAAATTATGGGGACTACACAATATGTCTCAGGCCAATAGCCCAGTGCTACGCAATGCAAAACAAAAAAGTTTTATTATATACAAAGGGGGAGGAACATCATGGGGTGTGGGATAAAGGGGTGAAGTGTGTTAAAAATATGGTAGGTGGTGACCAGGGCAGAAAGGTTCTCATGTATCAGGTATATACAATGTGTATATGGATTCCTAGTATATACAACACTTAGGAAACTAACTGATACTGGGCTCAATTAACCAGAAGAATCTAACGCGGTGTACTCTCAGGATGCTGCAATCAGCTGGAGTTTACTTAAACCAGTGTGACACTAATAGTGTACTGTACATAGTTGCTGCTGGTGTCCCAGATTGGAACAAGGGAGCAAAAATAGTGTGCACCTATGCATCTGTTGTCAGTAAGCGACACTGATGTTAGCGGGAGACGTATAGAACGGAATATACCGTTAATCACCTTGATAGGGAGTCGCTTATATTAATAGCCTCCCGTAGATGCAGTGCCTAATGCTGTAACAATCACTACATATAAGGCAGTATAACCGGCATAATGAATACGTAAGTCAGAAACAGTATCTGATACTACCCGTTCCGCCGCGTGGCTGTTAAGTAACTCGGTACACCGGAGCTCCTGGCATCGTCCTGGTCGCCCCCACCTACGTCAAAGGAATGACGTCACATAAAACCGACGGGCCGTTTCGCATAGGAGACTATGCTTCGTCAGGGCTTAAAGTGGAAAGGAGACTCACTTCACTAGTTCCTTAAATACCCGTTTTCATAATAGGAAGTGGGTGGTCCCCTGATGATTAACTCCTTGTTAGCCTCCTATTGTGGATGTGCTGGATAACTGGGGGTCTGTGGTAAAATACATGTCCTTCCCACATTATTCATTGATTATAGATTTTGCAGCGACCTGCAAGATCCATACAGCGCAGCAAAACAATACAGCTGGTTGAAACCTCTTTGTGAGGAACACTATACATTAAGCATCCACAGTAGGAGGCTAACAAGGAAACCTCAATACATATGTATGCAGATGACACAATCCTATATGCACACAGCCATAGCCTCTCTGACTTTTTCGACTCGAAAACTGGATTTCCCAAAACAGACTGTTTTTAAACACTGACTGTAACAATGGTATTTGGGACCAAGACTAAATTTTTAAAGCTTCCAGCGGCTGAGCTCCAGTTTAGAACCAACACTAACACCACCCTAACTCCTGGTACTAGTTTTAAATACCCGGGCATATGGTTTGACTCCCACTTAACATTCGGGATGCACATTGATACCCTGACAATCAAGTCCTATGCCAAATTAGGGGTACTTTACAGGAACGTATCGCACAGCAGATGCTAATGCAATTATTGACTATGGAGACATAGTATATGGCTCAGCACCTCAAACCCACCTTAGCAAACTTGACACCCTCTACAATTCAATTTGTCATTTTGTTCTCCAATGCAACTATAACACACATCACTGTGAAATGCTCAAAGAACTAGATTGGTCATCATTTGAGTCTAGGCGCAAAGTTCACCTTTCCTGTCTTGCCTTCAAATTCTTTATGGGCAAGCTACCCAGCTACTTGAACAAGCTCCTCACCCCTTCCACATGCAGCACCTATCATCTGAGATCAGACTCCAATAGAATGTTCATGGTCCCAAGGCTGAACAAAGTATCCAGCCGCTCCTCCTTCTCTTACCGTGCACCCCAAAACTGGAACAACCTACCAGAGACTCTTACATCCACCACCAGTTTAAGTTCTTTCAAATCTAAGGCTGTCACACATTTTAATCTGGTCTGTAACTGTTTCATACGCCCATTATATATATATTATCTTAAACTGTGCATTCAATGTCTTGTTTATAATGTACACCCTTTTCATTTATGTAACTGTATTTGTAAACATGTATTATTTGTCTTAACTCTGTGCCCAGGACATACTTGAAAACGAGAGGTAACTCTCAATGTATTACTTTCTGGTAAAATATTTTATAAATAAATAAATAATCAAACAGAATGATATGCTTCAATTATTTTTGAATATTTTCTCAGGATCATCTATTGCACTGTCTCTGCCATCAGTAATTGAATCATCTCCACCACCAGAAATTTAATCATCTCCGCCAGCAGTAATTGTACATTCTCCACCAGCAGTAATTGAATCGTCTCCACCAGCAGTAATTGCACAGTCTCCACCACCAGTAATTGAATCGTCTCCACCACCAGTAATTGAATCGTCTCCGCCAGCAGTAATTGAATCATCTCTGCCACCAGTAGTTGCACAGTCTCTACCAGTAGCAACTGAATCGTCTTCGCCAGCAGTAATTGCACAGTCACTGCCAGCAGTAATTGAATTATCTCTGCCAGCAGTAATTGCACTGTCTCCACCAGCAGTAATTGAATCGTCTCCACCAGCAGTAATTGAATCGTCTCCGCCAGCAGTAATTGCACGGTCTCCGACACCAGTAATGGCACCGTCTCTGACACCAGTAATTGAATCATCTCCGACACCAGTAATTGCACAGTCTCTGCCAGTGTGGGGATCAGTGTTAGACCCCATCCCCGCAAAAGGTCCCGTGAAGACACACGGGATGCGCCGCAGGCCAGGGAAGACACCCACAAACACTGTGCCATCAGACAGAGAAATACTCCCAGGTTCGGGCTTAGGCCCCGACCCATGTCCCGTCCCGTTATGACATGGGTGACACATCACGCCGCAGAAAACTTTGCACCAATGCCGAACCACGGAGCACACAAGGGGTTAATCCGCAACTCCACTCTGCACTAGGAACACCTACACATGAAGCTCACTCCGCCTCCGCTCTACCATTGGGTGCCTGCTACTGAGTGAGTGGTTCACCCTAATCTCTGGCAGCTGCTTGCGAGCTGCCTATTGGTCACCAGCCTTTTAGATGCTCAGCCAGCCCTCTGTCAAAGTGGCTGAGTATAATCTTTCGTTCCTAACGTAGTGCTTACCTCAAGCTTCTATTGCTTTGTGCATTCTGATCCTGTTTGTTCCTCAGTGTTTTGACCTCAGCTTGTACAGTACCTGGACCCCCGACTTCTCTCTACCTCGACCTCGGCTTGTTTCTGAACCTCCACCTTCTCCACTCCTGGACCCCGACTACCGGTTACGACCATCCGATTTCTCCAACCCATTACCACGGTGAGTATTATGACTATTCTCACTTCTCCAACCCTGACCCGGCTATATGGCTATCACTCTGCACTCTGGATGCCCCCATGTGGCTGGAGGTCGGTTTATACTAATATCCCCACATCAGCCTCGTGGTCCCGTTTTGTTTGTGGTGAGCACCCATTACAGCCAGCAGTAATTGAATCGTCTCCACCAGCAGTAATTGCACAGTGTCCACCAGCAGTAATTGAATCATCTCTGCCAGCAGTAATTGAATCGTCTCTGCCAGCAGTAATTGCACAGTCTCCACCAGCAGTAATTGAATTGTCTCCACCACCAGTAATTGAACGGACACCAGCAAAAAGGAAAAGATGGAAAGCACATACTGTACAGATGAGACCACGACTATTCTAAAGCTTGCCTTAAACTAGTCTGTTTACATTCTGGGTATGTGCTGGTTATGTGCTGGGCTTGTCTAAGGCAAGTTTAAGGCATTTCTGCATTGACTAATGAACCAAAGGATTAACACAGCAGGGGTCCCTGGCAGTCCCATTCAGTTTGAATGGGACTGCCAGGGACCCCTGCTGTTAATCTGATGGGCCATTAATCAATGCAGAAATGCTGGGGCTAGTTTAAGGCAAGTTTAAGGCATGTATTCAGAATGTACCTGGGTGTACCTGGGTCTTTTTGGCGATTGCCAATGGTTAGTGTTAGAATAGTCGCAGTCTCTGCTGTAAGCGAAAACTTGTTCGAAAATACTGGTACCCTTTTTCCTCTACCTGGAAAAAGATGATTCAACCACACCCTATGAAGGCAAGTGGAAATGTATCCACTGCACCCTTGGCACACCCACCTCCAGGTCTAATGCCAGTGCCCACTGCATCCTTGGCACACACACTTCCAGGTTTAATGCCAGTGCCCACTGCACCCGAAAAAGCTATTGTGTGGCCACGAATTGCCAATGTTCGTGTCAGAGGTTGAAGACGTCCCCAAGACACACCAACAATCACACGCCCATTAACTACAGGTAGATCTCAAAGGTTGCTGCTTGAAAATCAATAAAAAAAATGTATTTCACTATTTTGGTTTGTGGTTCTTATTGGGTAATACATATACATCAAACATGCTTTCTTAGAAAACTATTTTTTTTACACTTGTAAATTCTGTCTGCAAACTATGTCCTTTCATACATATAGTAACAGGGAGTACAGGTGCAGCGGCAGTTAGTCAAACATTTCACGCGTTGTATACTCGGAATACCCATGCCATGGTACGTGATTTCTTCCAACCGTACCGCCTTAAGACGCGTGTTGACTCACCTTTTTATCGAGTGCAGAAAATGACATTTTAGCGTTGTCTGCAATACCGTCGAGAAACTCAAGTGGGCGATCGCGAGTTGTTGTCTTAAAAATCTATTAGCAATTACAGTAAACCTGTCTTTTATTGCCGTACAGTACTTCAAGTGTGTGTGTACTGTAACTGTAATTTTAATATTAACGTTCATATGAGTTCATACTGAATAGTGTACATGGGAAAGAAGTCCTTTCTGAGGCTCCTTAGCCATACACAAATTCCCTAACTGTAGAAGATTAAAAATATGAGCACACATAACAAAAGTATTTTTTACGAATAAAGTGTTGTATTTGAACAGGATAATAAAGGGAAAAGGAGTAATACAAAAATACAACATCACTTCTTCCAAATGTAAAATATTTTTTCCGCACACGTGTGAATGTCTAATTGGAATCTTGTTGAAACGCATATGTGTGTAATCACATTTATGCGCATGCGTGTATGTCTAATTTGAACCTTGTTGAAACGCATATGCGTCATCACATTTATACGCATGCGTGTATGTCTAATTGGAACCTTGTTGAAACACATGCATGTAATCACATTTATGCGCATGCGTGTATGTCTAATTGGAACCTTGTTGAAACGCATATGCGTGTCATCACATTTTGCGCATGCGTGTATGACTTTGATCTATAGCTACAGGTATAATCCTGCGCACACGGATTAGTGTGTTACTGTACTGTACAGTAAGTCCTTCTTGGGGATTTGGCGAGAATGACTTCACATTCAATGTGAATTTCAAGTCTGAAAAAAAAGAGACATTCCTTTTTTCTTTTCTCGACATGGGCTTATTGAAGGACTGATTTTAATAAACCATTATGTGAAGCATTTTTTTGATACTTTATCAAATTTTTACCATTCTTACAATCACTTGTTTTTTAATTCTACTGTAATGTATACTGTACTGTATGAGGGGGCATTATGTAATTTTTATTTGGGGGTGGGAGGGTTCAAAGGATTCTGATGAATAACGGATTCTGATGAACTGTTCAAAAGATTTCTTTGAACTAATAATCCTGCACACACATCCAGATTGGCAAAGCTATAGTAGTAGAACCAGCAGCACTTTAAAAAATAAATTATAGCTCATCTCCCAACAAACCAGCACCTATACAAATATATATAAAATCTCAAACAATTGCATTTTAGTGTGTACATGATGCAATTAATCTGTGCATCATGTAACACTATGCAAAATCAATGTTAAAATAAAAAATAACAATTAACAACAACATACAATGTCATCCAAAAAAAAACAACTAAGCAAGTAAACATAAACATTTTTACCATCAATCAATTAATCTAATCAAAAATCAATTAGAATCAAATCCCACACAATTACACAAATGACTATTCAATTCCTAAAAGCAAACCATTAATAAAATAATTCAACTTCAAAGTAACCACCATCATACAAAATCTAACTACCAAAAATAAGCCATAATTAAAAAGCAAGCCCCTGAAATAAACTATTGCAAAACCATGAAAAACTACATGTAAATAAATATCAATTACATTACACACACCAATTCCTAACCAAAGCTGCAAAATACATGTTAAAATCATCAAAAGAACATAAATAAACATTTGCAAAACAATCATTTATTAACCCTGTATCTTTACCAAATATAGCGTAACATTACATACAGGGGCAATAAATGAGCATCAAAAACCATGAAATGACATCAAAATATACAATACAATACAAACATTCAGTGTCCCTGTATGTATGTATGTATGTATGTATGTATGTATGTATGTATATATGTATGTATGTATATCCATAGGGACATACATAAATTCAGGGGCATTAAATGGACATTATAAAAAACACATGAATAAAAAAATCAAAAAAACCTGTAAAAATACTGTATTACTTTTCGTTTGTTTACTTACCATAAGATGGCCGATACAGCGAAATCCAGGGGAACCGGAAGCACTCGAACCAATCCACAGGTAACCATAAAATAATAAACCCTTACAATCCAACTGTGTCTTCTTTCTTCTATTTGTAATCCATTTAGTCAAAGGGGGTCTCCATCTGTATTCTGTTTTCTTCTGTTTTCTTCCGTGTCTTCTTCTCTTCTAGCGCCACGCCCTGGTCCTCTTCTTCTTCCAGGAGGTCCGTCCTCCTCAGCGTCTGGCTTCAAAATGAGATGACCTAGGCTTTTATAGGCCTACCGCCTATATGATTCAGGCACACCGGGGACTCGCGTGGGCCTGGGGTATGAACCCTGTATGTAAAAGGATAAATCATGTATTTATGGGGGGCACAGGGGGTGGGTTATATATTTAATAAATATAATGATGTTTAATGTGGGGCTGTGTGTGGTTTTTATTGTGGGTACTGGGGGTGGGGGGAGGGGGTATTGGCCCCAAGGGTATGTGGGTAGGCCCCCCAGCTGGGTAGTGGGTGAGGGTGGTTAGGCCTCACGGGGTGGGGGGTTAGTGGGGGAGGGTATGTAGGCCTCCCTAGTGGTGGGTGTGGGTGGGTTAACCCCTTAATGACTGTAGCGGTTAATAACCGCTATGGTGATTAAGGGGTTAGGGGACATTACATTGGTTGTTTTGATTCTTGTGTATGTCTTGCAGCATCGGAGGGGGCATGGGCAGGATGAAGATGAGGATTAAGACGGCCTTCATTGTGGGTGCCTGTAAAGTAAGTGTCATATATATTGACTGTATTTATTGTAATTTATATGTATTTTATATGGGCAAATGCATTATTATCCATATGTGGATAACAGTCATTTTGCCCATTACAGTACTGTATGTGTTAGGGGGCGGGGGGATGTGTGTTGTTTATTGGGGGCAATTGTCCCCAATAAACATGCTAATGTGCCTTTACCCCTTCATTGCCTTAGCGGCTATCCGCTAAAGTAATGAAGCTGCATTAATGTAAATTTTAATAATAGTGTGCAGGAGCTGGGGGTCCCCTTAGCTGAACCGCACTGATTTATGCCTCAGAGACCCCCTGCTTCCCGAGTTACTGGCCCCGGTTTTGGGCATCTGTGCCAGTGTGGACACCATATTTATAGAGCCCACGTTGCGTCTTGGACGCTATAAAGATGGCGGCGGCACTGGCACCCGATGCCCCATACCGGGGCCTGTAACTCGGGAAGCACTGGGTCTCTGAGGCAGAAATCAATGCGGTTCAGCTCAGGGGACCCCCTGCTCCCGCACACTATTATTAAAAATACATTAAAGCAGCTTCATTACCATAGCAGGTAGCCGCTACGGTAATTAATTATTATTTATTGTTATGTGTGTTTTAATACTAGTGTAGATGTGCAGGGGGTCTCCTGAGCTGAACTGCATTGGTTTCAGCCTCGGGGACCCCCTACTTCAGGAGATACAGGCCCCTTTATGGGGTGCCGGTATCCCCTGCAGAATTTAAATGTCCCAGTGACGTGAAGCTTCATACTTAATTTCATCCCTGTTTTTCTCCATATTTAGAATTAATGATGTGCAAAACTTTTGCCGTTCAGACAACTTTTTGTAATCTTATCATCCTGTATATATGAATTGATCAAAGGAGAAAAACACGCTTGTTTCAATATGAATATGTTTCCTTAATACAATAAATCAGGTGCAACTTGTTTGCCCCAGTTATGCATCTGTGAGACTTTGTGCACTCACAAAGATATTAGGGGGTTATATATCAGACATTGCCTCCAATTAATTAGCAGGATTCTGCACCAGAAACACCCAAAAGTGTCATCCACGGAAATTATATCTGGATTTTTGCTTTGCTTTTGTAACACATCCCCAAGTGTGTTTGTGATCTTCAGCTCAGCAAGAAAGAGTATACATTTCACATTATACAGGAGGTCATGGCAAATATTGTGATGAAGTCTAGCAATAAGTACTTTTGGCTGTTTTACAGTGACTTATATTACTGTATCTCCCTGATTGTTGGTTTTTAGAACCATAAGTTGATACATTACAAAAAAATCCTGTACCAACAGAAGTGGGACACATCCCATTCGAATGCACTGCAAGCAGCTCTGAAAGTGAACATTTAATCAAATGTGTGCACAGCAACACAAGAGCTGACTAAGAACCACAAAAAAATATATATCAGGAACACAGACTAATAATAATGTTTTCATGCCTCTTCCAGCAGAGATGGGTTTACATTTCAATAGCTTAACCAATTTAACCAGTAAATGTTTGCTGTTTTAGAAAATGGGTATAAGAAAAAAGTGAAGTAGATAGTGGCACTCACGGAAATAAGCCATTTTTATTGGCCACTACTGTACCCGAGCCTTGCACAAATGAATATATTTGTATTTATAGTGAGGAACTGAAAAATAAGGATCCTTGTGCGTCTCGCCTAATTATTCTCCCGTGAGTCACCATTTCATATGTAAATGCACAGGGCATTGCGTTCAGGACATGGAGACAGTTGCTGCAGAGACGGGGCATCTCCCATTACTTATTCATGGGTAGCAGCAAAAAAACAAAACACAGAGCAAGGAGAAAGGATGGATACAAAGATAAAGGCATATCTGACACTATTCTCTGGCATCCTCTCTCCTTTTTCATGTGCAGTGTGAGAGATTGCAGAGACTTTCATCCAGCATGAAGGTTTGAGTGGTGTTTTGATTTCCCTCTTGTAGAGTGCAGGGGAGAAAATGGGGAGATATAAGGGTCCTAGTAGTAAAATAAATAATTTCTCACTAGACAAATTGACTTTAACAAGGGAATCTCTAATGAAGTCTATAAGTTGACTGATATTAACAATAAGTGAGTCTGTTTCCCAGTGAATACGAGTCACTGCTAATGAACGTGACTGTGAGTGAAGCTTCAGAAATACAGGTACAATTACAGAAACATCAACTTCATTGTAGTCTATGAGATACTTAAGCTAAAAACAGTGAGACAACCCCAAATCAGTGAGACTCGCAGGACAGTGTTTTTGACAATATTGGATTCACGGACAAATATTCGTCCTTTGTGTTATAAACAAAATGTGTCCAAACATATGAAAATCCAACGATTAATTATTTGTGCCTTTCATTCTGCAAATGTTTACAACGTTCGACTAGTGAATGTTGGAAACATTTGATTTGTTTAGTGTGCAGGCACGGTGTGTGCACCTCTACTCATGTGCGCAAACACATCATTCAATATGCCGTTTTGTTCTCCGATGCAACTACAGCACACATCACTGTGAAAACCTCAAAGAACTAGATTGGTCATCACTTGAGTCTAGGTGCAAAGTTCATCTCTCCTGTCTTGCCTTCAAATACTTTCTGGGCAAGCTACCTGTCTATCTGAACAAGCTCCTCACCCCTACCACATGCAGCACTTATCATCTGAGATCTGACTCTAAAAAACTGTTCATGGTACAAAGGTTCAGCAAAGTATCTGGCCGCTCCTCCTCTTACCGTGCACCCCAAAACTGGAGCAATCTACCGGAGACTCACACAGCCTCCACCAGTCTAAGGTCTTTCAAACCTAAAGCTGTCTCACATTTTAATCTGGTCTGTAACTGTATATATTATAATCCATAATAATATATATTATCTCTAACTGTCCATGCAATGTCTTGTATATAATTTATACCCTGTTCACTTATGTAACTATGTACTTGTAACCATGTATTATTTGTCATCATAACTGTATGCCCAGGACATACTTGAAATCAAGAGGTAACTCTCAATGTATTACTTCCTGGTAAAACATTTTATAAATAAATAAAATAATTCTATTTGATTCAATTATGACTGTTCAATAGACTAAAGTGCAGACATTTGCATGTTTGCGGGGGGCACCATGTAGGAATACTTTGCACTGAGCAAATGTTTTTTTTTTTTTAAATAGGCAAATGTGTGTAGCCCCCTTTCCCTATGCCTAAGGGAACTATGCGGGCATATACGTGTGCTGCTGTATCTGTCTGCTCACAGGAGGGCTAAGCCTCTGCCTCTGGGAGCCTGGGGTGAGCTACCTCTCTCTGCGTGCAGCACCTCCACCTATGAAGGATCCCAGCGTTGGCGGGATAAACCCTCATAGGAACCAATACACAGTAATGAGTAATACACCACACATATGTATAAGTTTGTACTAAGCTTAAATGTACACACACTAAACACAGATAACACAATAAACGGTACCCACAGTATAACACAGCGACCTGGCACCAATAACCACTGGTATCCTGTACCAGCAATCCCACCTACATGTAGATGTAGGTGAATGTTGGGTACCTGCCTAGGTACTGCAGTACCCAGGTTGATGCTTGGCCTGGTGAGTTGGAGCAGATCCCACGTAGCGGGGCCTCCAACACAAATCCCCTCTCTCCTAAGGGTCCTGATTCTCCTCTCAGTGTGAGCTCCAGCCGAGGGTTTCACACAATGTTTCAGGGTCTTCTGATCTGGTCCTAGGCCACAGTATGCCACATGGCCATCTGGTCACAAGCGCAGTACTAATAACAATAAGGGGAAAACTCCCCATCTAGGGCCGTCCCTGCAACACTCCGCTGGGGTACCTAAGGGCCTAGCTGGTGTCTAGGGGACATGATCTAGGCCTAGCCCAGGAAGCACTGCTTCCAGGACACTACCATCTGTCTAGCCTCCTCCGTCCGACTGAGCACGCTGGCTCCATGTCCTATAGGATATGCTGTCCCTTTCAAGCTGCTTCAATCCCATTGGCTGGGTCAGCCGACATGATCTTCCTCCCCCCGAGGATTCTGGGACTCGAAGTCCCGCTTCAGACTATGCAGAGCCAGTCCAAGATGGTTGCCACGCTATTCCCGCAAAACTTTCTCGGCATTGTAGTCTCTATGGGCTTTTGAAGCCATTTAAAGATGGCCGCCACTTCAATCGGAACTGCACATGCACGGCAGTCCGAAATGGTCGCCACCGCCATTCCCCACTCGCGCGGAACTTCAGGGGGGTAACCTAGCAGTTCCCCCCCTCACCAGAGATAAGGAGGGAGACTCTGCTACATGTGTCTGATCTCGGATTGAGCCGCTAATATTGGCAAGTCCAAATACTGTAAATGCCATATTCGATGCAAATTCGAATGAATACTTTGCCCATCTCTACAAGTAACGCTCTGCTGTGTACTGAATATTTAATCTGTACACCGTGACTTTAAAATACAGAAGTGGCATACCTCATGTGATCTACCCCTAATTTCAGTTCTGGGGACCCCCTGGTTCCTGAGACACTTAACAGTACACACGCCACTGGTCACTTCCTTCTATACAAATTTCCCGTGTCACATGGGTCATTAAGAAGCCGCAATGGAGGACCCTCCCATAAATGGGGTTATTAGTTTAATTAGATTGTTTTCTTGGTTTTGGGTTCTGACACCTTGGGGGCTATGCACTAAGCTCCGTTAAGTCACTTTTAGACCGCAAAGTGCTCTTCGAACGTGATTTTTTGCTCAACCCGATGCATTAAGCAACGCAAACAGGCAATTTGCGATCTAAAAATGACTTTTTTCAGGATTTTTTTCTAAGTCCAACTTTGCTCGTTCGCAACCCTGTTTGCATGAAATTCTGCCCTTAAGCGGGATGCACTAAGCAACGCAACCATAGCGTACTCAAAAGTTGCGTTGATCAGAACACGCCAGGTCAGAGTAGACGCAAAGAAATCTGGACTTAGAAAAAATTCTTGCTTTTTATTTTTGCATGCGCAAAACCAATACAGCAGGCCGGCAGGTGTCCCCGGCTGACCCCGCGGGTGTCCGGGGGTCCCCGGCTCACCAAGCAGGGGTGTCCGCGGGAGTCCCTGCGGTAGTCCTGGGGTCCCCGCGGGAGTCCCGGGGTACCCGCGGGCCTGCGGTACCAATGTTGCACCTCCAAAAATAATAAACAATAATTATAACTAAATACACCCCCCTAACACATACTATACAGTAATGGCCAAAATTACATATTATCCAAATATGGATAATAATGCATTTGGCCATTTTAAATACATATAACATTCAATAAAAACAGTCAAAACATTTTACACTTACCTTTTACAGGCACCCACGATGAAGGCCGTCTTCATCCTCATCTTCATTCTGCCCATGCCCCTACGGTGCTGCAAAACATGCACAACAATTACAATAGCCAATGTAATGTCCCCTAACCCCTTAATCACTATAGTGGTTATTAACCGCTACAGTCATTAAGGGGTTAACCCATCCTCATCCACGACTCGTGAGGCCTACATAAACTCCCACACTAACCCCACCCCGTGAGGCCTAACCACCCTCACCCACTACCTACAAGGGAGGCCTACTTGTGGCCAAGGGTATGCCCTTGTGGCCAATACCCCTTCCCCCCACCCCCAGTACCCACAATAAAAACAACACACTGCCCCACAATAAACATCATTCTATTTATTAAATACATAACCCACCCCCTGTGCCCCCCCATAAATACATGATTTATCCTTTTCATACAGGGTTTATACCCCAGCCCCACGCGAGTCCCCGGCGGGCCTGGCGGGTCACCTGACAGACCTACAGGGTACCAGCAACTTGTTTCACACAGGTTCTGGAGGCCTGTTGGTGAGTCCCGCCAAGCGCCATGGCCCCCAGGTGGTCTCCGCAGGACACCGTGGGCCACAATTGGGTCCCCACGGTAGGCCCGCGGATGTCTGGGAGCCCCGGGTCAGACCCACAAGTGTCTGCGGTGCCTCGGGTGGATCTCACGGGGTTCTGGGGACTCACGAGTGCTCACAACGGGTCCGCGGTGCCCCCACGGATGTGGGACCACCGATTCTTCCCTGCACACTACGGGTCCGCGGTGCCCCCACAGATGTGAGGCCACCGGTTCTTCCCCGCAGGTGTCACCCGTGGAACCACCAGCCTGATACCCGTGAGATACCCGAGGATACCGCAGGTGGTCTCCAGAGGTCTCACGCAGAACCAAGGAACCAACCCTGAATGTAAAATAAATAAACCTGGCCTATACATTCAATACATACACCCCCCCCCCCCAACAAAAAACACCTACAGTACAATAATGTGCAAATAACTATTATCCAGATATGGATAATAGATTATTTGCCCATTATTAAACACATAAAACATGCATAAATCAAAACATGCATGTTTAATCTTAAAATCACCACATTGCATGTTAAAATAAATCCAGCAGCCATTGTAAATATAAACCAACAAAAATGCAGCTACACAAATGTCTATAAAATGTCACACAATTGCATAGTGTACATGATGCAATTAATCTGTGCATCATGTAACACTATGCACAATATATGTAACAATAAAATACACTATGAACAATGTCCCCTAACCATCAATGCCATCCTGAAAATCAATTAGAAACTAACTAACATCAATACAATTAGCATCAATCAATTAATCCATTTCCTCAAACAATTAAAATACAAAACAAATCAATTATTCAATTCCCTATTCAATTGCTAAAGCCAAACCATTGCCAAAACAATTCTAATTTAAAGTAACCACCATCATTCTAATCTAACTACAATAAAGAAGCCATTACCTAAATACAAATTACATTATTCACAACAATTACAAAATAAAGCTGATAAATACATTAGCCATACATGAAAAGAACATAAACATTAGCAAACCAATCAATTATTATCCCTGTATGTCTATCCATATAGATAGATATACATAAAATACAGGGGCAATAATACAGCATAAAAAACAAATGCATTTCCATACAAAATTCACATACAATACACCCATTCAGTGTCCGTGAATGTATGTATATACATATATACATTAACGGGCATTAAATGGGACTGAAAAAATAAGACATGAATGAAAAATCATAAAAACCTGTAAAATTAAAAATAATAAACTTTTCTTTTGTTTACTCACCATTAGATGCCCACTCACCGAAATCCAAGCGACCCGGAAGCACAGGAACCAATCCAAAGGTAAGCCATAAAATAAAAAACCATAACAAATCCACGTCTGTATCTTCTTTCTTCTTTTGGGTCTTTTGGGGTCTTCTTCCGGCTTCTTCCTTCTTCTTACGCCACGCCCTTCTTCTCTTCTTAGGAGGGGAGATGTTCCCTCCTCGCCGACTAGCTTCAAAATGAAGCGACATAGGCTTTTATAGGCCTATGACATCACATTTTGGTCAAATACATCCCAACTCTGATTGGCTCTAGTACCATGTGACAGGCTTTCAAAGACGTCACATCCGTTCTACCCCAAGCCTCTGTCACATGGTCTACTAGAACCAATCAGAGATGGGATGTAGTTCCCATGCTCTGATTGGCTCTAGTACCATGTGAGACCGGCCATGTTTCTTTTAATGACGTCATCTTAAAGGCAATTGAAGCAAAGCCATTCTGATTGGCTGTGCTTTCATTACCTTTAAATGACGTCATCATTTTTTTTTGGCTCGGCCAAATCACATGTTTTTCACAGCCCAATCAGGACCGTGGGAAACATTTGACCAAAATGTGACGTCATAGGCCTATAAAAGCCTATGTCGCCTCATTTTGAAGGTAGTCGTCGAGGAGTGAACATCTCCCCTCCTAAGAAGAGAAGAAGGGCGTGGCGTAAGAAGAAGGAAGAAGACGGAAGAAGACGGAAGAAGACCCCAAAAGACCCCAAAGAAGAAAGAAGACACAGACGTGGATTTGTTATGGTTTTTTATTTTATGGCTTACCTGTGGATTGGTTACTGTGCTTCCGGGTCGCCTGGATTTTGGTGAGTGGGCATCTAATGGTGAGTAAACAAAAGAAAAGTATATTATTTTTACTTTTACAGGTCTTTATGTTTTTTCATTCATGTCTTTTATTTTTTCAGTCCCATTTAATGCCCGTTAATGTATCTATGTATATACATACATTCACGGACACTGAATGGGTGTATTGTATGTGAATTTTGTATGTCAATGCTTTGTATTTTATGCTCTATTATTGCCCCAGTATGTTATGTTTATCTATCGGTATGGATAGACATACAGGGATAATAATTGATTGTTTGCCTCATGTTTAGGTTCTTTTCATGTATGGATAATGTAGATAATGTAGAAAATTCAGTGCTCGTGCTTTAGATGTATAGTAGATTGGAAATGTAAATCCCCTTGCAGCATGTGTGCGGAGCGTCTCCCCAGTGAGCTCCTGAAGCAGGGTGACCCTCAAAGGGGGGCACCTTGGAAGAAAAGAAAAGAAAAGAATGCACACAATGCGCACCAAGGATTAGTAATAATAAATGTATTTATTAATAAAAAGTAACCGAGGGGATCCAACCCCACCTCAGTACATATGAGTCAGAGATCTGAGTTCAAGTGTGGAAAGCCCAACCCTAAGGTTGATTATTGCTACCCAATTAAACTAGGTCTTTCAACCGCATAACACACAATAAAATAATAAAATAATAAAACGACAGTGTTCAATATTCAAGATAAATGAATCTTGAAAAACCTATATTATAGTAAAACAACTGTCTACAAATGGCAGGGGGAGACGGAGACTTATACAGAAGCCCAGAATGGGTGCCGCGGTAAACGTATAGAGATCCGGGTCACGCCACTGCAGAGGTCTAAACACCGCCGTCTCTGCGCGTGTTATTGTAGACAGTTGTTTTACTATAATATAGGTTTTTCAAGATTCATTTATCTTGAATATTGAACACTGTCATTTTATTATTTTATTATTTTATTGTGTGTTATGCGGTTGAAAGACTTAGTTTAATTGGGTAGCAATAATCAACCTTAGGATTGGGCTTTCCACACTTGAACTCAGTTCTCTGACTCATATGTACTGAGGTGGGGTTGGATCCCCTCGGTTACTTTTTATTAATAAATACATTTATTATTACTAATCCCTGGTGCGCATTGTGTGCATTCTTTTCTATGGATAATGTATTTAGCATCTTTATTTTGTCATTGTTGTGAATAATGTAATTTGTATTCAGGTACTGTAATGGCTTCTTTATTGTAGTTAGATTAGAATGATGGTGGTTACTTTAAATTAGAATTGTTTTGGCAATGGTTTGGCTTTAGCAATTGAATAGGGAATTGTATAATTGATTTGTATTGCATTGTAATTGTTTGAGGAAAGGATTAATTGATTGATGCTAATTGTATTGATGTTAGTTAGTTTCTAATTGATTTTCAGGATGGCATTGATGGTTAGGGGACATTGTTCATAGTGTATTTTATTGTTACATATATTTTGCATAGTGTTACATGAATCACAGATTAATTGCATCATGTACACACTATGCAATTGTGTGACATTTCATATACATTTGTGGAGCTGCTGATTTGTTGGTTTATATTTACAATAGATGCTGGATTTATTTTAACATGCAATGTGGTGATTTTAAGATTAAAAATGCATGTTTTGATTTATGCATGTTTTATGTGTTTCATAATGGCCAAATAATATATTATCCATATCTGGATAATAGTTATTTTGCACACTATTGTACTGTATGTGTTTGGGGGGGGGGTGTATTGGCCCTAAGGGTATGTGGGTAGGCCTCCCTTGTGGGTAGTGGGTGAGGGTGGTTAGGCCTCACGGGGTGGGGAGGTAGTGTGGGAGGGTATGTAGGCCTCCCGAGTGGTGGGTGAGGGTGGGTTAACCCCTTAATGACTGTAGCGGTTAATAACCGCTATGGTGATTAAGGGGTTAGGGGACATTACATTGGCTATTGTGATTGTTGTGCATGTTTTGCAGCACCGGAGAGTCATGAGCAGAATGAAGATAAGGATGAAGACGGCCTTCATCGTGGGTGCCTGTAAAACGTAAGTGTAAAATGTTTTATTGTATTTATTGTCATTTATATGTAGTTTAAATGGGCAAATGCATTATTATCCATATGTGGATAATAGTAATTTTGCCCATTACAGTACTGTATGTGTTAGGGGGCGGGGGGGATGCGTGTTGTTTATTGGGGGCAATTGTCCCCAATAAACATGCTAATGTGCCTTACCCCCTTCATTACCTTAGCGGCTATCCGCTAAGGTAATGAAGCTGCATTAATGTATTTTTATTAATAGTGTGCGTGAACAGGGGATCCACTGAGCTGAACCGCATTGATTCTGCCTCAGAGACTCCCTGCTTCCTGAGTTACAGGCCCCGGTTTGGGGTATCGGTGCCAGTGCGGACGCCATCTTTATAGAGCCCACGTCGCGCCTTGGACGCTATAAAGATGGCGGCGGCACTGGCACCCGATGCCCCATAGTAACATGTAACTCGGACCTGTAACTCGGGAAGCAGGGGGTTTCAGAGGCAGAAATCAATGCGGTTCAGCTCAGGGGACCCCCTGCTCCCGCACACTATTATTAAAAATACATTAATGCTGCTTCATTACCATAGCGTATAGCCGCTACGGTAATGAATTATTGTTTATTGTTATGTCTGTTTTAATACTAGTGTAGATGTGCAGGGGGTCTCCTGAGCTGAACCGCATTGGTTTCAGGTCCGAGGACCCCCTAATTCAGGAGATACAGGCCCCTTTATGGGTGCCGGTATCCCCTGCAGAATGTAAATAACCCGGTCACGTGACGCGGGAGCTTTAAACTGCAGGGGATACCGGCACCCAATAACGGGGCCTATATCTCCTGAAGTAGGGGGTCCTTGGACCTGAAACCAATGCGGTTCAGCTCAGGAGACCCCTGCTCATGTACACTATTATTAAAATGTATTTATTTAGTGTACGATCGCCTGTAACAGTCTTGCATGGAGATGGCAAATCTCCATACAAATGTTATATGCACCTTTTTTTTCTATCAGCTAGCGAACGCAAAGGTTAAGAATGCTAGCAGGGGGAAAAAAAGCATCACGTACGGTGTGGCTGTTCTGAGCTATTTTGAGCAGGTACATTAAAAAATGGCCTCAAGGCCTTAGTGCATCGCGTCCCCGGCTTCACTTTTTAACGAACCTGCTTTTTGGCCAAAACAGAACTCAAAGCCAATTGAGCTTAGTGCATAGCCCCCCTTGTCTCTACACAAATATCCCAATTCATAGATAACTACCCTTAATACCTTTTAAAGAGTCAGTCCCAAATGGTGAGTGAAAAGGGTTTTTAAAAAGATCCACCTACTACTAAAGCAGCAGTCCATGCTGATCATCATTACATTTTTACTTACCTTAAGAGAACTATTTTTGGCCTTTCCAGAGCAGTTTTAAATCTGATGCTCCATTGTAAAGACGTGTTTTTAAATATTAAGTGTCTGGGAGGTTAAAATTGACCTCTGCCAAGAGGTCAGTGCTGTCTACATGTCACATGGTAACCTCAGAAGCCAGAGATTAGGAAAATCATGATTTTACAACATTTTAAAAAGTAGGACACACTATATATATATATATATATATATATATATATATATATATATATATAGTGTAACAGAGCAGATGGCACACAAATACAAGTGAAGACAGGTGCTAGTCCCATATGAATAAGTATAATCAAAGGCTCCTTACCAGGCAGACCAAAGAGTCCAGAGAATCCAAAGTACACGCAGCAAGGAAAAGACAGCACACTTGGTTTCAAAGAAAAAATTGTATTGAATAGCAGGCACATACACCGACGTTTCGGTCCTAGGAACAGTGCTCACCACAAATGACCATCACCACCTATATATACCCATAACTAACTACCTAACTAAAACCAAAAATACACACACCTGTGTGACTGCAGCCATCTCCGGCGAGGATCCGTGACGTCATCACCACGCGTCTATCACACGCGCTTTCAGCAGTGAGGAGCATCATCAGTAACTAAGGAAACTAAGGGAACACCCCCTTAACCAAAAGACAGCCTCCCCTGCGCATGCGTGGCGCTCAAGTCCCGGCTGCCTAGCAGTGAAAGGCAAAAATGAAGGAGAGGGGAGGGGGGGGCTACCCGAAGTGCTGCGTCAGAGCTGCTCGACAGTGCATGGATACAGAGGCAGCAGCCTGAATTGCATATGAAATGTGATGATACATTGAAAACACCAAAGTGCAAACACCACGGCTGGGCAAAGGGACAGAGAGGGAAAGGGAGAGGGGGAAGGAAAAAGGGGGAAAAAAAGGGGGGAAGAAAAGGGGGGGGGAAGGGAGGGGGGGGGGGGGAAGAGGGAAAGGGAGGGGAAGGAGGTGGGAAGCAGGGATGGGAAGACATAGGGAAGATAAAGTAAAATACATGAAGGGCAAAACAATGAAAGCCCATAATGAGGACAATGCCAAAAAACAGAATGTCAAAAACCAGAAAAACAGAAAAATCCAACACAATGATCACATATGGGGGACACTAGAAAAATGAAGTTCTTAGATGAAGCACCCAAGTCTGAAGTCCTCGTTGAGGCCAAAAGGTGACATAGTTTTAAGATTGTGTATCATTTTAACCTCCAGTTGCAGCAAAAGTCTACTCCGGTCTCCACCTCGGCGAGGTGACAGCTTGTAAGATGGGCATACACCTTAGAGTCGACAGACTATGTGTTTCCTGTTTGAAATGTCTAGCCACAGGAAAAAGTTTGTAGTCCTCCCCTGTGTTCGAGTCCAACAGCGCTTTCCTGATCGTAGTCCTATGAACAGCCATGCGCTCTTTCAACATAAGGCTAGTTTTGCCTATGTAATAAAGCCCGCAAGGGCATCTGATAAAATACACGACGAATCTCCTCTCACAATTCATGGGGGTTTTGATGTGTATTGGTTTTCCAGTATGTGGATGGGCATAGGATTGGCCAATCTGTAAAAAGCCACAATTAATACATCCATTACATTTATATACACCAGGCTTCTTTTGTAGCCATGTGGTTGTAGGTGCATATTTGTTCGATGGATCAGCCTGCACGAGAAAGTACCTCAGGTTTCTACACCGACGATAGCACATCCTAGGTGGTACCTGACAGATACTACCTATTTTAGGGTCATTGCTCAAGATGTTCCAGTTCTTTTTAATGCTACGTTAAAAAGGGCCCTCATTAAAGCTATTGGCGTGGACAGGAAATCTCTCCTCTCACCACGTATTGTCGGAATGGAGACCAGCCGCATCAACATCAGTAGCACCTTTACTACCGCATCGAATGTTATTAAACGTAGCATTTAAAAGAACTGTAACATCTTGAGCAATGACCCTAAAATAGGTAGTATCTGTCAGGTACCACCCAATACCATAAATAGTTTGTGGTGCATGTCCTATACCAATAGTAAGAGGAAACTAGATCTACAAAATGGCTACAAGGACCCTGAGTTAATCAAAACCAGGGAAGGAGATTGCAACAAAAAGCTATGTATGCATGGTAAAACACTGACAGTGAAAGACACATTAATAACAGGAGGAAGAGAGGGAGGGAAGGAAATGCGAGAACATAGAGGGGGAGGGAAGGATAAGTCAAGTAGGGAAGGAATGAGGAATGAGGGAAATAGGAAATGGGGAAAGAAACACATACAGCAGAGGGCAATCAGCCCATCCAAATAAGTAACACACTGTTATTAAAGAAAGCACCCAAGCTTGAAATTCTCATTGAGACCCTTTGGGGCCATTGTATTGAGCTCAAAAATGAGTCTTGCTTCCAGCTGTAATTAGAGTCTTCCCCTATCTCCGCCCCGTGGTGACACATGAGCTTGCATGATGGGCATGCATCTCATTGTCGCAAGGTTGTGTTTGAATTTCTTAAAATGTCTTGCAACCGGTTGTAGTTTTTGGTCATCACTGTCACCCACTTCCGATAATGCCTTCCTGATGGCCGATCTATGGAGACAGATCCTCTCCTTCAACATCCGAGTGGCCTTGCCTACGTAGTACATACCACAAGGGCAGCTAATAAAATAAACCACAAAGCGACTCTCACAATTCATTAAGTCCTTTATCTTAATAACCTTGCCACTGTGTGGGTGCGCATAATGTTTGCCCAAGATCATATGCTGGCAATTAGTGCACCCGTGACATTTGTAGACTCCTGGGGTCCTGGTAAGCCAAGTGGTACTATTAGCGTATTTCGTCATAGGGTCTGACTGCAAGAGGGAATCACCAATATTGTGTCCTCGTCTATAACAGAACAATGGGGGTTTGTTGAAGTGCACACCAATCTTTTTGTCATTGGCGAGTATATGCCAGTATCTTTGCACGCTTGATTTGATCAGTCCCGAGGCTGTGCTATAAGTACTAGCAACATGAAACCTTTCTGTATCCTGTGATTTAATAGTAGATGTGAGCAACTACTCACAAGGAATCGGTCTGGCCTTCTTAAGCGCAGTGTTGATCTCTCCTTTCGCATAGCCGCGGTCCTGGAATCTACGTGCCATGTTAAGCAGTGCTGTCTCACAATCTTCAACATTGCTGGTCACCCTCCGTACCCTCAGAAACTGGGAATATGGTAACCCCTTCTTCAGTGATGAGGGGTGGTGGCTATTGGCCAGAAGCAGATTGTTTTTGTCCGTTGACTTCTGATGAATCTTGGTCAATAGTCTGTCTGCCTCTCTGTAGACTATACAGAGGTGTCCAAAAAGACCACTTCACTGGCCGAATGGGTCATGGTGAAATTAATATTCGAGGGGATTTTATTCAAGTAGTCCAAGAACTGGAAAATATCCCCTCTGTGCTACCCCACAACAACAAGATGTCATCAATGTATCTCATATATTTAATAATATGAGTAGTATGGGGTGAATCACCAAGAATGTTTGTTTGCTCGTATTGGTCCATGTAGAGGTTTGCATACGCTGTACCCATTAGTTGGAGATAGAATTTTGTTTCAAACTTGAATAAGTTTTTGTGTAACAAAATGTCTATCAGAAGGAGGAGGAATTCCACAGGTGGTCCAGTATAGTCATCACAATTCTTTAAATGATCCACAATGGCCTCCATCCCCTCTGTATGGGCAATATTTATATACAGGCTTGAAACATCCATTGTTACGAGCAAAACATCATTCAGGTCCACCCTCACTGCCAACAATTTATTAATAAAATCCGTGGTGTCCTTGATGTAGCTGAACATCTTAATGACCATTGGCTGAAGTAGAAATCGACATACTGGGAGAGGGGGTGACACAGCGAGCCCCTGGCCGAGATAATAGGTCTTTCAGGTGGCAAGGTGAGTGATTTATGCACCTTGGGTAGTATATACAGGACCGGGGTAATTAGAAATTGTTGTTAAAGAAATTTCCCTGTATCCTCTGTAATCCATCTATTGTCTATTCCCAGTTGTATCACTGAATCAATTTCTCTCTTATAGCCGCATGTGGGATCTCCATTCAACAACATGTAATGTTGAGTCACATCAAGCTGTCTCATAACCTCAGTGTGGTATTGTCCGTAGTCCATGACCACAACGCCTCCTCCCTTATCTGCTGCTCATATATATACAGCTCAACCCCGTTACAGCGCGATCCACTACAACGCGAATCCGCATATAACGCGGTTTGAGCATGGCTCCCGAATTGAAATCCTCCATTTTGCCGCCTTACTTTCTCCTCTTTCAGCTGTCCTGTCCATGTGCTCATCTCTCTGCTCTCTTTATAAATTATACAATACAATTAAAATAATAATTTATAACAAATTTAAATTATATTATACCATATCATACAGGAATTGAACCCAGGACCCTTTCATATGTTGGTTAAGATTTCTACCTCTACACCACAGTAGCTGTGTGATGTCTTAGACTTCTAGAAATAGGCTAGCACTTAGCACTGTGTTGTAGAGGATAAATATATTTATAGGGTATGTCTCGTCACACCAAGCCTATGGTGTAGAGGTAAGAGGCAAGGCATTGGTATCAGAAAGTCCCGAGTTCAATCCCTACATTTGTTTTGTACAAAATGTATTAATGTTTAATTGTGTGTCTGTGTCTGTGTCTGGTAGTCAATAAAGCATTGAATTGAATGTTTGAAAAAAAACAATGGCAAGAGAGCAGAGAGATGAGCACGTGGACAGCAGGAAGAGGAGAGCACTGGTAAGGTGGCAAAATGGAGGAGACTGAAATCTGTAATGAGGAGGCTCGATGCCGGTGAAATTTTAACGCGACCCCGGTTGTAACGCGGTCTCGGGGTTGTGGACCCCAAGAACCGCGATATAACGGGGTTGAGCTGTATATATATATATATATATATATATATATATATATATATATATATATATCTCTTATACTATATTAGTGAAAGCACTGTATGTTTGCCTGCCTGCCTGCATGCATGCCTGCCTGCTGGATGTCCGGTGTCCCTAGGGGAAATCTCATTGGTCCCTTGGGCCGCCCCCGCACACCTCTCATTGGCCTGAGGCGGAGTGACGGCCCAAAGGACACACAGGGACACACACACAGGGACACACACACACGGACACACGGACACACGGACACACGGACACACGGACACACGGACACACGGACACACGGACACACGGACACACACACACACACACACACGGACACACACACACACACACACAGGGACACACACACACAGTAGGGGGGGGGTGTACATTAGCAGCATGTATAACCCGGGGGGGGGGGGGGGGCTCACATACCCGCCGGAGCCTCCGCCTCTTCCTCCCCGAAATCAGCCTCCTCCTCTCCCCGTGTCTCCCGCGCTTTCAACCCCCCCCCCCCCCGGCGCCGCTACAGTCAGCGGAGCAGCGAGTGCCCGGGACACAGCGGGGGAGCGGCCACAACAAGCTGCCTCCCGCCTCAGTTCCACGTGGGAGCGGCCGGACGGGTGAGGGAGCTGCCGGACGGGTGAGTGAGCGGCTTTCACCCACCCCTCACCCCCCTTCAAATCACCTCCCCTCCACCCCCCCCCCCCCCGGCGCCGCTACAGTCAGCGGAGCGAGCGAGCGCCCGGGACACAGCGGGGGAGCGGCCACAACAAGCTTCCTCCCGCCTCAGACCACGTGGGACCTTCCGGACGGGTGAGTGAGCGGCCTTCACCTCCCCTCCACCCCCTGGCGCCGCTACAGTCAGCGGGGAGCGAGCGCCCGGGACACAGCGGGGGAGCGGCCACAACAAGCTGCCTCCCGCCTCAGACCACGTGGGAGCGGCCGGACGGGTGAGGGAGCGGCCGGACGGGTGAGGGAGCTGCCGGACGGGTGAGGGAGCGCCCTTCACCTCCCCTCACCCCCCTTCACCTCCCCTCACCCCCCTTCACCTCACCTCCCCTCACCCACCCCTCACTCCACTTCCCTTCCCTTCCACCTCCCTCCACCCCCCCCTTCACCTCCCCTCCACCCCCCCCTTCACCTCCCCTCCACCCCCCCCTTCACCTCCCCTCCACCCCCCCTTCACCTCCCCTCCACCCCCACCTTCACCCCCCCTTCACCTTCCCTTCACTCCCCCCTTACAACCTCCCACCACCTCCTCACCACCTCCACCCCCCAAAGCCAACCCCACCCCCTTCCCAACTCCCCACCACCTCCCCCCCACCCCCCCCCCTCCCCCCCACCCCCCCCCCCCTTCCCACCACCTCCCCCCCACCCCCACCCCCCTTCCCACCACCTCCCCCCTTCCCACCACCTCCCCCCCACCCCCCCCTTCCCACCACCTCCCCCCCACCCCCCCCCCCTTCCCACCACCTCCCCCCCACCCCCCCCCTTCCCACCACCTCCCCCCCACCCCCCCCCCTTCCCACCACCTCCCCCCAACCCCCCCCTTCCCACCACCTCCCCCCCACCCCCCCCTTCCCACCACCTCCCCCCCACCCCCCCCCCTTCCCACCACCTCCCCCCCACTCCCCCCCCTTCCCACCACCTCCCCCCCACCCCCCCCCTTCCCACCACCTCCCCCCCACCTCCCCTTCCCCCCCCTCCTTCCCACCACCTCCCCCCCACCCCCCCCCTTCCCTGAGGCGGAGTCACGGGCCAAAGGACACACAGGGACACAAACACACACAGGGACACACACACACACACACACGTAGACACACACACACACACACACACGTAGACACACCTCCCCCCCACCTCCCCCCCACCCCCCCCCCCTTCCCACCACCTCCCCCCAACCCCCCCCTTCCCACCACCTCCCCCCCACCCCCCCCCTTCCCACCACCTCCCCCCCACCCCCCCCCCTTCCCACCACCTCCCCCCCACTCCCCCCCCTTCCCACCACCTCCCCCCCACCCCCCCCTTCCCACCACCTCCCCCCCACCTCCCCTTCCCCCCCCTCCTTCCCACCACCTCCCCCCCACCCCCCCCCCTTCCCTGAGGCGGAGTCACGGGCCAAAGGACACACAGGGACACAAACACACACAGGGACACACACACACACACGTAGACACACACACACACACACACGTAGACACACACACACGTATACACACACACACACGTATACACAAACACACACACGTAGACACAAACACACACACGTATACACAAACACACACACGTAGACACACACACACATAGACACACACGTAGACACACACGTACACACGTACACACGTACACACACGCACGTAGACACACACACACGTACACGTAGACACACACACACATGTACACGTAGACACGTACACACACACACACACACACACACATGTACACACACACACACATGTACACGTAGACACGTACACACACACATGTACACATATACTCACACACATGTACACGTACACACACACATGGAGACATACACACACACACATGGAGACATACACACACACACATGGAGACATACACACACACACACATGTACACATACACACACACGTATACACTCACACACGTATACACACAGGTATACATACACATAATGTATACACACACACACACACATGTATACACACACATGTATACACACACACACGTGTATACACACACACATGTGTATACACACACACACATACGTGTATACACACACACATACGTGTATACACACACACACACACGTGTATACACACACACACACACGTGTATACACACACACACGTGTATACACACACACGTGTATACACACACACACACACGTGTATACACACACACACACACGTGTATACACACACACACACGTGTATACACACACACACACATGTGTATACACACACACATGTGTATACACACACATGTGTATACACACACACACATGTGTATACACACACACACATGTGTATACACACACACATGTGTATACACACACACACATGTGTATACACACACACACATGTGTATACACACACATGTGTACACACACACACATGTGTACACACACACACACGTGTAACACACACACACGTGTATACACACACACGTGTATACACACACACACACGTGTATACACACACACACACATGTATACACACACACATGTATACACACATACACATGTATACACACATACACATGTATACACACACACACACACACACATGTGTATACACACACAAACATGTGTACACACACACAAATGTACACACACACACACACTTATACACACACACACACACATACAATGTATACACACAAACATGTATACACACACACAAACATGTATACACGTGTATACACAAATGTGTGTATACACACACACACGTGTATACACACACACGTGTATACACACACACACGTGTATACACACACACGTGTATACACACACACACGTGTATACACACATGTGTATACACACACATACGTGTATACACACACACGTGTATACACATACACACACACGTACACATACACACACACACATGTATACACACACACACATACAATGTATACACACAAACATGTATACACACACACACCCCAGCACCACCACATCAGCACACCGGTATCCCATGCCCCCCCAGCACACTGGCATTCTCGGCTCCCCACCATTCCCAGCCCCCATCAACACCATCAGCACCCACACATCGCCACCTTTGCACCTCCCCCATCGGCACACCCACATCCGCACCCCCACATCAGCACCAAACCCTCCCAAATCAGCACACCAATACAATCACCATCAGTACAGCCACAGCAGCACTACCACCGCACATGGGCCGCGTGGACCACTCCCCACCCAAATGCCACACCCACACCACAAACATCCCGGGCAACGCCGGGGCTCTCAGCTAGTATATATATATATATATATATATATATATATATATATATATATATATACAGCAAAGGATGAGAAATGAATCTCTTGATGGTGCTTCTAAATCCATATATATATATATATATTACAGGGAGCAAGATAGCACCAATATATAAGTTAAACTCCTATATGCTGTTTGAAATGTAATGTTATTTTTAATAAGACAGTGCAGAGTATAAAACATGTAAATTGTAAAAGTTGGGAAATAAAATGCTCTTATTATGTTGCAGTAAATATATGTTAATGGGACCTGTAAGAATAAATATTGCTCTTTAGTTGTTCCTGATCCATTCTGTACTATATACACACATATATATATGGAGGTACCTACAACACTTCGTACAGATGGCTGTGCATTTTTGAGACCATTTTTGAGACCATCAGGTAACCATAAGTGTGGTAGGGGCAGGTGCATTACTGCACCGACACACTTTATTCGAGCAAATACCCGGTATGTACCTGGCAGATACCTGGAATGCGCCACTCCTCACCTCTGACAAGCCCCGTTGCATTTGCCTTCCCAGCCTGGGTTCATGCCTGGCTGATGGGCGGCTGATCTGTTAAATGATAATGATTAGGATTTAATAGGCTGCAATGCTTCGCGTGTCTACCAGATGGCATAAATTCATGAATTGTAATGCAGTATATATGTATATACTGTGCATTATTGCAGCCAGCGGGAATAAAATGCTTCAATCCCTGCTTGGAAAATACCTCAATGCACTCGGGCAGAAAACAGTCACAAACCTCAATACACCCGTGTATACCCGAATTCGTGGGACTAGCCAAGCTCGAATAAAGTGTGTCGCCAGTGTACGTGCACATTTTTGGACAGCAGAAGGGAATTTCGATCTCTGTTGAGGCCACTGCAACTGTTCGGGACACTTAGCAGTGGCCTAAACAGAGATCGAAATTTTATGAGTCATTACTGACAGTAGTGAACTCTCGTCCCATGAGCGCTAAAGGCCATGTCTGTACATACTGTGCTATATGTATGCACACACATACTAATACTCCTTGTTTTTCCATCCCTATACACCAATAGGGACCACTAAGTATCCACACATACTTTTAGTTGTGCTACAAACTCTCACATTTCCACACCCACCCACACCATTTATATCCACTCCCACTCCACACACACCTTGTGTAAAGCATTGTATATACTGTGGGCTCTCCATTCATTTTTATTCACACTGATACACATACACACTCTTTCTTCACTTGCTTTCATCTACCTTTTGACACCTCTAGCCATAAAACATATCCACACCGGGGGAAGGAACAGCACAGATAACATTCCAAGAGACACTGTTTTTAAGTATACCTTTTGCTTCATTCATTGTAACATCGCCGGAAGAAGAGATCAGTGTATCTCGAAAGCTCGCACAAATAAAAGCATTTCGTTAGCCACAGAACGGTATCATCTATTTATTTTTTGATTATATATATATATATATATATATATATATATTATCTTGCATTTAACGACGTTAGTAAGACCACACCTTGAGTATGGAGTACAATTTTGGACACCACTCCTTAGAAAAGACATTCTGGAACTAGAGAGAGTGAAGACAAGAGCCACCAAATTATTAAAGGGGATGGACAAGCTTTCTTATGAGGAGAGGCTAGCTAAAGTAGATTTATTTACATTAGAAAAGAGGCGTCTAAGAGAGGATATGATAACTACAGTATATACAAATATATTCGGGGACAGTACAATGAGCTTTCAAATGAACTATTCATCCCAAGGGCAGTACAAATGACTCGGGGTTATCCCTTTAGGTTGGAGGAAAGGATATTTCACCAGCAACAAATGAAAGGTTTCTTTACAGTAAGGGCAGTTAAAATGTGGAATTCATTACACATGGAGACTGTGATGGCAGATACAATAAATTTGTTCAAAAAAAGGTTGGACATTTTTTTTAGAAAAGAAAGGTATTCAGGGATATACCAAATAAGTAAACATGGGAAGAATGTTGATCCAGGGAATAATCCGATTGCCAATTCTTGGAGTCAGAAAGGAATTGATTTTTCCCCTTAAGGGTTTGTTTTGTTTGCCTTCCTCTTGATCAATAAGTAAGTATAGATATAGGAAAAGGTTTCTGTTGTCTAAATTTAGCATAGGTTGAACTTGATGGACGTATGTCTTTTTTCAACCTCATCTACTATGTAACTATGTAACATATATATATATATATATATATATATATATATATATATATATATATTTACTATATAAATATAAATGTCATTGTTGTTGCCACAACCCTGCAATGCTGTAGTGATAAACACAAAGCAACACGTACATGAGACAGAATCTGATTTTGAACTTTCACTAAGTCCACTCCTTCCGCCTCCACATTTGCTGTCTTGCCTCATGCTTGTGGCTCTCCCCCAGGCTATAGTTATTTAATCTAACACTAATTTCCTTGTGAGGTCAACAAATTAGGATTAGATGCCTGTCTAATTCGGCATTGTCAGATCTCTTGTCTGTGTGCTATCCACCTCCCTCCACCTGTGATATTATTATCTCAAACTAGGGCAGGTTGTGCTCTTAGCCCTGCAGCTTTGCCTGAAGCCGAAACATATCAGGTGCTCTGCGCTTAGAAGCTGCTTCTATTCTGTTTTCATACCTGCCACTCAGGGTCTCTGAGGCTCTGTTATTAGTAATATTAACTTTATTGATATGCAGCACAGACAGCACCCGGTCTCACATTCCACAGTTAAGGGAGGCTCTACAAGACAAAATGAATGAAGAATAGGATTGTAGCATAAAAGAGGTGATCAGAATGAGACAGCAGAGGTTGATCTATGAACTAGCAAAATTATTTGAGCACAAGCAATTTAATTAGACCGCAGTAAAATAAATCTTGGTATGAGTACTTAAAGTGTATTAGTAACAATCTAAGTAGTGAAGAGGGAAGAGTACAAGGATATGAATAAAGATTTTATCTGCAGGTTGGCAAGGGAAAGGTTGCAATAGTCTAGGTGGGAGGGTATAAAGAACATGCATTCAGGTATTAACTGTAGTGTGGCAGATAAAAGCATACTTCCTTGTGAAGGTACAAATCAAACAATTTAATAAGCATAAATTTGAAAGGAAAATGAAATAAAGAAAAATGTACCAGTTACCTTGAAAGAAAGAATGAATGGTTGTGTTATTGACTGAGTGAAGAAAGGGATTGTGGGATCTATTTTAGGTTAAAGGAGTGTGCAAAAAACCAGGCACTTACCTCAGATTAGAAACAAAAGTGTGCTTACAGTAAAGCGGTCAATTCGACAATAGCTCTCTTACAAATACTTGGAGCAAACAGTAGGATCCCTTCAGCTTCAACCCCAGAAAAGGGTTAATCCAGAGCCCTTATAGAAACATGGGAACAAACAAACAATGGGGGAGCATGGGATTAGAAAGACATATACAATAATAATGGTGACGAATATTGACAGTAGTTCCAAAGGTGGGGGGCGGGTTGTAAATATAATAATACTTACACGGCCATGTGTAAGCAACCACAATTAGTGATCACCTCCTTGAGGGTGAGCTGTGCCTCTCCCAGCTAGATATAGCTATATGTTGATAGGGTTAGGGGAAATGATATATAATCTATAAGGCTATACTCACACGGCCCTGTGTGAGCTGGTGTAGAAATTGGTTACTTTGGGGTTAAATTTAACCCATCCACATCTATTCGTCACGTAATGGGGGTTTTCTCCAGTATCCAGGGCAGCACGAAAATCAGTGCTAACTCCCAGGCGTCAGCCAGGCTCTCCCCCCAGGTGTTATGATGCGTGGGGGGGGGGGGAGGGGTTGGGTGATGAGAAAAACGAGTGAGGCACGGTTCCAGTTAAATATTCACAAGAAATCGCATTTATTAATTAAAACAGCAAAGGGACTCACATACATATAGAATGGACCCCTGGCCTCCTCACGCAGTCCAGGATCGAGTTTGAGCAGCTTATTATTTGAGCCTGAGGAAGTCGATGTGTCGACGAAACGCGTAGCTCTAAACTACCAGAAGATTTTGACCTAAGGAGGCTTCCGCAGTCAGACCGTGGAGCAGTGTTTGCAGCCCAGCAGGATAGTTTTTCTTCCTGCATCCCGGACGCGGGAAGGGCGCACAAAGCTGCTCAAACTCGATCCTGGACTGCGTGAGGAGGCCAGGGGTCCATTCTATATGTATGTGAGTCCCTTTGCTGTTTTAATTAATAAATGCGATTTCTTGTGAATATTTAACTGGAACCGTGCCACACTCGTTTTTCTCATCACCCAACCCCTCCCCCCCCCACGCATCATAACACCTGGGGGGAGAGCCTGGCTGACGCCTGGGAGTCAGCACTGATTTTCGTGCTGCCCTGGATACTGGAGAAAACCCCCATTACGTGACAAATAGATGTGGATGGGTTAAATTTAACCCCAAAGTAACCAATTTCTACACCAGCTCACACAGGGCCGTGTGAGTATAGCCTTATAGATTATATATCATTTCCCCTAACCCTATCAACATACAGCTATATCTAGCTGGGAGAGGCACAGCTCGCCCTCAAGGAGGTGATCACTAATTGTGGTTGCTTACACATGGCCGTGTAAGTATTATTATATTTACAACCCGCCCCCCACCTTTGGAACTACTGTCAATATTCATCACCATTATTATTGTATATGCCTTAGGTTAAAGGAGGAAGGGCTCAATTCAGAGCATTAGAGGAACATTTATGAGGTAATCAGATACTCTGGACTGGCCCACATAGGACTTAGATTCGCTCTTTACACAGGTTGTGCTTGAATTCAAATCAGCTAACATAACTGTTTGTTGTCAGGGGAGACCAGGCCATTTACATCTTTTTATCTGGATCATGCATTGAGCAAAACAAGATAATAAAATAAATTGTAAATTTATTCACAGGAAAAGGCAAACACAATGTTACACAAAATACAGACAAAAAGACACACTTACTTGGGACTGGGGTTACACAACAAAACTCTCCTAGGTGCTGGGAAACCTACCTAAGTATTTTCCTCTGGCTGAGATTTAGCCTGTCATGTCTCAGAAGCGTGAGAAATTTATCAGTAGCCAATCAGCAGGGTTCACCTGGCTGATGATGTCAGTGGCAGGGGGCGTGTTGAGCCAGCTTGAAAAAAACATGTGGGCAGGAAATATGAATCAGCCAATGGCAAATGTGCCGACAAGCATCTTCCCCCCAGGTAGCCCATTGCCAGCTCCACTGCATCTGCAGTCACAACTGGGGCCCCAATGGGGTGCCCCCTGTTCTCTGGAGCTGACACAGCCCTTTACTGCTCACCAAATGGTTCTCCCGCCTCTGGACATCCTCTCTTCTTTGAACTATGGATTCGTATGCAGAATAGCTGGCACCATAAACATATGCCCAAGCTGACTGCATAAAGCCTTATAGTAAACGCAGAACACGATATAAAGTATACTTTATTGAGGCGCATGCGCGAAGGACACGGGAATGGTAGCTTAAGTGTCTAACTCCGTGCCGCGCTTACTGCAAATTACATTAAAAACACCCGAAAAGTGAAAGATCCACTTCACAAAATTAAGGCTTCCTACATAAACATCTCAGGATGGCTCCGAAAAAAACAGGCACCCAAAAGAAGCCAAAATCAGCCGATGTCAGGGCTTATTTCGGAGGAGCTAGTGCGAGTGGGGGCACAGAGGAAATGGCGCCATCTTCAAACCCAAATACAGATACTGAACTGGAGGGAGAGGAGGAAGGCCTCAGCAGTCAGGCACTACTGCCCGTTAGGCGTTGTGACTTTGAAAGACTGTATAATAATTTAAAGACACTCCTGCAGGCCGAAATAAGGGAGGTGAAAAGGGACGTCGCGAAGCTAGGTTCAAGAACAGATGACTTGGAGAAGAAAGTTGACCAAACTATTAAAGTCGTCAAGAAAACAGATAAAAAAAAGGGGACCTACAACGACAAATTGATGAACTGCGGGAGAGGCAGGAGGACGCAGAGAATCGCGATAGACGGAACAATATTCGAATCCGGGGGGTCTCTGAAGAGGTCGGGGACTGTGCAGAGTTTATCACAAAGTGGCTGGAGTCCCTGCTCCCCGACTACAGCAAGGAAGCTCTGGCCATGGATCGGTGCCACAGAGCCCTCCGATCACGCCCGGTACAGAATGAGCAGCCACGCGATATTATAATAAGGCTGCACTACTTCACCACCAAGGAAACTATACTGCGGCAAACGCGGCCTCTACCAGCGGTGGAATTTGAGGACAGTAGAATGCTCATCTTCCAAGACCTTTCCCCTGCCACGTTGCTCAGACGCCGCAAACTGTTCCCCATAATGAAGGCCCTACGCGACCAAAATGTGCGATACAGATGAACCTTCCCGTTCGGGTTGTTGGTAGCGAGGAACGGGAGGGCCATCTCAATGAGGGATCCCTCAGAGGGGCCTGATTTTCTGGCTAAGCTGGGCCTGAGGGAAGCTCCCACACAGGTGGTGGAGGAGGCTGGAGCTCTGGAGCCGGAATGGAGCGGAGGGAATGGCTCGCCCAAAGCCAAAGGAAAAAGGCGCTGACAAGTTATATTTTAGTGTTTACAGAGTCGCACTGTTGCGCTCAGAAGAAGTTACACTGGTTGATGTGTGGTTTTTAACATGTCTGCCCGTCGTGCTGGGGAGCCCCCCAAGAAAAAGTACTGAGCCTTCTACACCATTGCTGCCTGCAGAACTGTCCATTAAAAAAAGCCCCCAAGCAAGCTGCGGTGGACCCCCATATTGCTATCGGATCACCAAGAGCGCCTGCAGAAAGATAAGAGCGGGACTTACCTTCACCTCCAGGACAGGACCCCCGAAGAAGATGGCGGCGGTAAGGGAGAGCGGTGGGAGCCAGCTTGAAGCGCAGAACCCGGAAGGGTCACGAAGGCGGGAAGAGAGCGCGCGCTCCATCCTCCTCGTGGCAGGGTGGAATCCAAAATGGCGGCCGCCGGAAACCGGAAACCGGATATCGTCATCAGGCTGAGCCGCAGATAGAGACGCCATCTTGGAGGGGGCAGCCGGGACAATCGAGGCGGATGATGATCTCATCAGGTGGCGCCACAAAGCGCCGGAGGGCACCAGATGGACAGCGCCGATCCCACGAGGCATACACGCAGCGGACGGTAGCAGAGGGCGGCAGCAATTACAGGGGGGCGGCCAAAAGGGGGGGGAAGGAGACGAGAAGGGTCTTTGCAGGGCCAGGGGAAGTGAGGGGAGAGATTAAAGAGGGGGAGGCATAAAGGAGGGGGAAGGAGAGCAGGGGTGAGAAGCAGCTGGAAGGAGGTGGAGGAGGTTGAGGGTGAGGAGAAAGGTGCGAGGATACGAAAGGACAAACACGGACGAGGGGGAATGGAAGTAGCCGAGGGAGGGGGGAAGTAGCTGAGGGAAAGAGAGGAGGACGAGGAGTTGGTGATGTAAGCGGCGATGGGAGACAGAGGAGGAAGGGAAAGTTAGGTAGAAGGGGGAGATAAGTTAGAGGAAGGCTGAGGACGTTAAGGGAGGGGGATAAGGGTGAGGGGGGAAGGGGGAGGGGAGTGGAGGAGATAAGAGATAAGAAGACAAGGGAGGACGGAGGTGGCTGAGGGTGAGAGGAAGTAGCTGAAGGAGGGGGGATGTAGTTGAGGGTAGCGGAGGTGGATGACAAGAAGGGGACGCAGATCGGGAGGAGAAGATGAGGTGGTTGAGAAGGAGAGACAGGAAGGGGTGGTAAATGGGCGGTAGCCTAACAGGCCTAGTAAGAAGTTGAGACAAGAGACAGAACGAGGGAGGTGGATGGCGAGAGGGGGAAGATGGGAGAGGGAACAGCCGCCACTGTGTTATCACAGCGGAATTGACAGAAGAACACAGGGGGCACTGTATTTTTTATAAGTTCAAGCAGGCAGCAAAAGGTAACGACAGGCAGAGAGCAGGCGGGATCACAGACGGTTCTAAATTCAAGTTGTGGGTCTGAAATAGTTAATAAAGAGGGGTGTTTATAGAGCGCGGACACGGGGTTGGAGCCGAGCGGATTACCCCGGGGTCGGCATGAGTCTCAACTGGGCCGGGGAGGGGGGGGGGGGCAGAACCGGATTAAGTCCTTTGGGAGATGGGTATGGGTCGCGGAAGGGGGTCCGCAAGAACCTTCATCCCAAAGGCACTGGACTTGGCTATGGGACAGGGAGGTCCTGGAGCCGACGACATAGTGTTTTCTGGTTATATGTATTCATGCTGTTTTTTCTTTGTTGTCTTCCCCCGTGTACATCCCTTATGTGTCACTCCCCCCCACCCCATGCCCACCCCTCCGGCGGTGCAAGAGTGGAAGGTAATATCAATGCGGGAGAGGCTGAAGGTGGGAACGCCACGCCGTCCGGCGGAGACAGAATGGCCCAGGAGGACACCGACTGAATCAGGTCACAATTAAAGCAAAATGAGTAACGAGGTCCGGTGTATTTCTCATAATGTCAAGGGCTTCAATAGTCCCGCGAAGCGTAAATTGGCCCTCAGGGACTACAAAAGACATAAAGCTGACTTTCTTTTTCTCCAAGAGACCCACTTCTCCAGAGATAGCTACCCAAAGTTTATAGATAAAGAATTTCAAACAGTACATTTAGCGTCCGCTCAGGTGAAAAAGAGGGGAGGGGCCATAGCAATCCACAACAGGATATCTTTCACTGTAGAGAAAAAAGTAGCAGACAGAGAGGGGAGATTTCTTATCTTAGTGGGATCTATTCAGGGTAAGCCTCTCACATTGGCATCAATATACGCACCTTGCGAACCAGCAGCAGACTTCTTTTCCCTTTTCTTCCGGAAATTGCACAAGGAAGCCAAGGGAAATATGATTGTAGCGGGGGACCTTAACAGGACATTAAACCCCAAGATGGATCGGTGCACTGCATCTAGTCTCCCCCCTAAGCTAGACGTTCAACAAATCACTCATGGTTTACGAGATTGCCAGTTGGTGGATATCTGGAGGGAGCAGCACCCTCAGAGTAGAGATTACACCTTTTTCTCCCACCCGCACAACCGCTATAGTCGGTTGGACTACTTCCTGGTATCCAATAGACTGGTCCCAGTGGTCTTCCACACGGGGATACACGACATTTCGTGGTCAGACCACGCACCCATTGAGCTGCGGTGCACACTAAATTTACTAGACAGGCCGGGAGCAAATTGGAGATTAAACGAATTGTTGCTAAAAATCCCAGACATTAAGAGAGAAATTGGAGAGCGGATCGTGGAATTTTTCTTTGAGAACAAGGGCAGTGTATCATCACACACCACACTGTGGGAGGCCCATAAGGCTACCCTCAGGGGTTTTCTCATGTGCCTAGCAGCTAGGCGCAGGAGAGAACAGGAACGGCAAATAAAAATCTTGCAGGAGAAATTGGCTGCCCAAACGGAGGCCCACAAAAAATCCAAAAATGACGACACCTTGAGAGAACTCTTAGATACTAAACAGCAGTTAATCGTTCGACTGACCTCCCAGGCGGAAAATGAGATGAGCTGGTCTAAGTGCAGGTACTTTGAGAAGGCGAACAAGCCGGACACCCTTTTAGCTAATAGACTCCGAAACAAAATTCCAAACTATCACATACAAGCCATCCGCACGCAGGGGGGAGATCTTACTTCAAATCCTAAGCGGATCATAGCAGAATTCAAAAGCTACTACGAGACGCTCTACGACGGAGGTAAGGTCATACACAATCAAAACACGAGGGTCAATCTCAGGGAATTTGTAAGGGAAGCAAAACTGCCGACATTGAGCCGGACGGAGGGGGAAGCGTTACACACGGACTTCTCTTTAGAAGAGTTAACGGAAGTTGTAAAGTCGCTTAAGCCTGCCAAGACGCCCGGCCCAGATGGCTTCTCCAACCTATACTATAAAAAATATTTGAAAATTCTAGCCCCGCATCTATTAAAACTATTTAATTCGGTCATGCAAGGGGCCTCGTTTCCAGCCCAGATGCTTCAGGCGTCCATCTCCCTGATCCATAAATTGGGCAAGGACCCGGCAGACTGTAAGAGCTACCGGCCCATCTCGTTGATAAACACGGATATTAAAATTTTCTCCAAACTTTTAGCCAATCGAGTGGGTACCGTTCTTCCCAGATTGGTTCATCCAGATCAGGTAGGGTTCATTGGGGGAAGGCAAGCGGCAGACAATACCAGACGAATAGTCGATTTGGTTGATTTGGCACAAAAGCAGAATATTCCGTCTATGGTACTGAGTCTGGACGCCGAAAAAGCCTCCGATAGGATTGATTGGCCCTATTTGAGAGGGACGCTGGAAGCATTTGGTTTTAAGGGACGTCTCTTGGGGGCCATTATGGCTTTATACAAGGGGCCAACGGCAAGGGTACGGCATCAAGGGTTCTCATCAGATCAATTTCAAATTCGGAGTGGCACACGACAAGGCTGCCCGCTGTCTCCCTTGCTGTTCGCCCTGTGCGTAGAACCCTTGGCGGCACATTTGAGAAACAACCCGGATATTACGGGAATATCTGTAAAAGAACAGTCACACAAAGTGGCGCTATACGCGGATGATGTGATACTGACATTATCAAATCCCCTTACCTCCCTGCCCAATGTCTTTTCAATTCTGGGGACCTTTAAACAAATCTCAGGGTTCAAAATTAATCAGGCCAAATCAGAAGCCCTCAATATAAATTTACCTAAGCCGGTAGAAAAACTAATTGGACTAAATTTCAACTTCAAGTGGCAACCCTCTATGATCAAATACCTAGGGGTATATACTGCACCGACACACTTTATTCGAGCAAATACCCAGTATGTACCTGGCAGATACCTGGAATGCGCCGCTCCTCACCTCTGACAAGCCCCGTTGCGTTTGCCTTCCCAGCCTGGGTTCATGCCTGGCTGACGGGCGGCTGATCTGTTAAATGATAATGATTAGGATTTAATAGGCTGCAATGCTTCGCGTGTCTACCAGATGGCATAAATTCATGAATTGTAATGCAGTATACATATATATACTGTGCAGTATTGCAGCCAGCGGGAATAAAATGCTTCAATCCCTGCCTTGAAAATACCTCAATGCACTCGGGCAGAAAACAGTCACAAACCTCAATACACCCGGGTATACCCGAATTCGTGGGACTAGCCGAGCTTGAATAAAGTGTGTCGCCAGTGTATCACTAAGGAGTACAAAGCTTTATATAAAGCAAATTATCCCAGGTTGTTTCGGACTTTGCGAGAAGATCTCAGGAGATGGCCGGAGTGTGGCATCTCGTGGATAGGTCGCATTCATAGTGTGAAAATTAATCTCCTCCCACGGGTGCTGTACCTTTTCCAGGCCCTCCGATCCCCCTAGTAAAAGACGACATCCTCGCGCTACAGTCCTTAATAACAAAGTTTATCTGGAATAAAAAGGGCCCGCGAATTAAAAAAGAAATTTTGAGAAGGCCGACCTCGAGTGGAGGGTTGGGGGTGCCTTGCTTGTTCGCCTACTACGAAGCAGCCCAGCTGAGCCATATTATACAATGGAATACAGACCCGAGCCTTCGGAGGTGGGTAGCATTAGAGAAAGAATGCTGCGCACCGATAGAAATACAGAATCTAATTTGGTTGCCCAAAAGGAGTCGGTCCGCTATGCGGACACCGCTGCAGGCCATGGTCAGTTCCCTGAAAACTTGGGAGGCGGTCAAATCCAAATGTTTTCTCACATCCCCGAACTCTCTGATGACCCCCATTTGGGGGAATCCAGACTTTGCTCCCAGAATGGATAGCTCTAATTTTTCAAATTGGATTCGAGCAGGGTATCTTCGTCTAAACCATCTGGAGGGTAGACAATATATCAAAACCTTTGATCATATCAAAGAGGAGCAGGATATTCCTAACGCAGAATTCTTTAGATACCTCCAGATCAGAGCTTTTTATAACGAAGCTCCTATTCGGCCCCGAAGAACAAATTTCGAGCAGCTCTGTTCAAGAGACACGGACTCAAGGGGACTAACCTCTAGGATGTACAGGGAAGTAGTCTGCCCAGAGACGGATGATAAACCCAGACTTAGTTACATGAGACAGTGGGAAGATGACCTAGGGGAGACGTTAGAAGACGACGACTGGGACAGGATCCTACAGGCAGCAGCCAAAAGCTCTATCTGTACCACGTTAAAGGAGAACGCATATAAAGTCCTGATGCGGTGGTACTATACCCCCACTAAACTATCCAAATTTGTCAAAGGCTACTCTCCGCTCTGCCCCAAGCAGTGCGGAGACAGAGCGGACTTATGCCACATGCTGTGGTCTTGCGCGAGGGTGGCCCCGATTTGGGCGGAAATTAGGGAATGGCTCCAACGATTGCTTGAGGTGGAGATCCCCCTGGACCCGTGGCTGTTCCTATTGGGCAGATGGGTCGAGGGGATCTCGAACGTTTCACACAAGTTGATTACACATTTGGCAACTGCCACCAGGTGCGAGATCGCAGCATTATGGAAACAACCAGATATCCCAATTATTCCCAAGATCAGGAACAGAATTTGGTTTGTCTGCCGGATGGAACAGTTAACAAGTATGGTTAACGACACCGGTTCAAATTTTCTAAAAGTCTGGGCGCCTTGGCTGGCACAGACGGACATCCCGGGACAAGATAGTACCACAATATTACAATGATAGTTAAAAATGCGTTCTCCGGTGACAAAACGGATCCATGACCATATAGAGACAGAGGGAATGGGTGGTGGGCGGGATCCCTGCAGACGTTGGACGTCCCAAGAGGGAGAGTTAAAGGAGTAAGGAGGTTCACAGACCCTAGGAGAAAGGTACACACACATATAATCACCCTGAGACTTCGAAGAGGAGACCAGTCGGCTGGACGGCAGGGAGCCGGAGTGTCAGCCCCCCCCTACCAAGGATACAGATCCCTCCACGCACCCCCCCCCTCTCTCCTTCCCTTTCTTACCCTTTGGTCATGTCCCCCTGTCTGTCCTGTGAGTCCGGTGTGTCAATTCTATGGATTAACGTTAAAAAAGAGGTGATGATACTGAAGACATTGGGTTGTGTTACCATGGGGTTCATGCAGTAAGCGGCGGAAAAATGCATTAGCCAGTTTAGCAATTAGCCATGTTTTTGGCGAGTTAAACTGTCTGTATGCTATAACGGGCGAATCCCTGGCGAATGAATTAGCCACCACCATTTGATGAAATGGCGTGTAACCGGTGGCGGGACGGCTGCCTGGCGAGAAACTGCCGAGAAGCCGTCCCCTGCCGAGTTGTGTTTGCAGCCGAGAGAGATCCGCTGCTCTCTCGGCGCAAACATCAGCATAATTAAAATTATTTTTAAAACAACTTTAATTCATAATGTACATGTGCAGGGGGTCTCCGGAGCTGAACCGCATTGGTTTCAGGTCTGGGGACCCCCTGCTCCCCGAGATACAGCCCCCTTTATGAGGTGCCGGTATCCCTCTGCATTTAAAGGTCCCGATCACGTGACCGCGGCATGTAAACAAAGCAGAGGGATACCGGCACCCCAAAAAGGGGCCTGTATCTCGGGAAGCAGGGGGTCCCCAGACCTAAAACAAAAACGTTTCTGCTCCGGAGACCCTCTGCACATCTACACTATGAATAAAACACACACATCAATAAAGACTCGTTCCTTACCTTACAGGGTATCTGCTACGGTAGCGAAGCAGCATGAATATTTATTTAATAATACTGTACAGTGAGCAGGGGGTCCCCCGAGCTGAACCGCATCACTTTGTGGACCAGGGACCCCCTGCTTCCCGAGTTACAGGCCCCGGTATGTGTGATCGGATGGGCTGTGTAGCCGCCATGTTTATAGCGTCCAATACGCTACGTGCCCGCAACAAACATGGCGTCCACACTGTAACTGATGCCCCAAACCGAGGCCTGTAACTCGGGAAGCAGGGGGTCTCTGAGCCACAAATAAATGCGGTTCAGCTCAGGGGGCCCCCTGCTCCCGCACAATATTCTTAAAATACATTAATGCTGCTTCATTACCATAGCGGATAGCCGCTAAGGTAATGAAGGGGTTAACGCATAATAGCATGTTTATTGGGGACAAATGCCCCCAATAAACATAGCTGCAATACACAACATACAATACAGTAATGGGCAACATTACTGTTATCCACAAATGGATAATAGTGCAGTTGTCCATTTAAAATACATACACAACAATAAAGACATTAAATACATATAGCACTCACCCATGTGCGGCTGACACGATGAAGGCCATCCTCATCTTCATCCTGCCCATGCCCCATCCGCTTCTGCAAAACAGACACAAGAATTAAAACATCCAATGTAATGTCTCCTAACCCCTTAATCACCATAGCGGTTATTAACCGCTACAGTCATTAAGGGGTTAAGCCACCATCACCCACATACCCTCCCCCACTAACCCCCCCAACCACCCTCACCCACTACCCACAGGGGAGTCCTACCAAATATCCTTGGGGCCAATATCCCCTCCCCCAGCACATACAGTACAATAATGTGCCAAATAACTATTATCCACATAGGGATAATACATTATTTGGCCATTATTAAACACATTCAATACCGTAATAAAATAAAGAAAATTCTACTAACCTCATCAATAAGAAGGCTCCGTCGCCAGCATCATCCTTGGGGTCCGTTTGCCAAAATAAGAAATAGCCAATACATCTCAATGACATTAACATACCAAGGAACCCCTTAATCACATTTTCGGGTACTAACCTCAAAGGTAATTAAGGGGTGAAGCCATCCTGCAATGGCAACACCACTTATGCATAACATCCTCAATGAATTAAAAACCAATTTCCAACACAAATCTCAAGTAATTATTCAATCTGAAGCCTCAAATGCCACTTAAAACATTGCTTTTACAGTGTATACATGTAGCATAACATGTAAACTACATGTACACGCTGCAAATCAATATTAACAATACAGTAATCCAACTCAAATAGCCTGACATCACAAGAAGTATATTATGTCATCCAATAAAGTCACCATCAATGAATTAACAGACATGAATTACATCCCTAAACAATTAAAATACCATCCATACCAATTACACAATTAACTATAGCTATCGTAACAGAGAACAACTTCAAAACATACAAAAAAGGACACCAACAATTACAATATACTATAGCAAGCCTTTCCATAACCTACAGTACAGCATAAAGCCCAAAACTTATATCTCTCTAAGAATAAAATACATTTAATACACATCTATGCATAGCAGCATAGCCACAATCATTTACAATACAGAAAATCTAGCTTTAACAACACTATCATTTCTTACCCTGTATGTATATATCTCTCTAGACATACATACATACATACAGTGGCAAGAAATGATATGCATAAAAAAAAATGAAGACATGAAAAAGCAAAAAAAACACAGTTACATTAAATACATTTCTTTATTTAACTTACCATTACTTGCCCCCACCGACTCCCGTTGATCAGCTTACTCACGAACCAATCCACGAACAGGAACCCATAAAATAAAAAACCATAAAATAATAAACATTAAAATAATAAAACATGACAATCCAGGGGTCTTCTAGTTGTAATCCATCTTCATCTGTATTCTTCTACCTTCTTCCAGGGTCTTCTTCCCGTCTGCGGCCACGCCCTGGTCTTCTTTCTTCAGAGGAGGTCCTTCCTCCTCGGCGTCTGGCTTCAAAATGAGACGACATAGGCTTTTAAAGGCCTATGACGTCACATTTTCATCATATGGTTACCACGGCCCTGATTGGGCCGTGAAAACCATGTGTTTTCGCCGATGTAAAAAAAAATGATGACGTCACTTAAAGGCAATGACAGCACAGCCAATCAGAATGGCTTTGCTTCAATTGCCTTTAAGATGACGTCATGAAAAGACACATGGCCGGACTCACATGGTACGGCAGCCAATCAGAGCGTGGGAAGTCTATCCCTACTCTGATTGGTTCAAGTACCATGTGACAGAGGCTTTAAATGACGTCACATCCTTTCTCCCCCAAGCCTCTGTCACATGGTACTTGAACCAATCAGAGTAGGGATAGACTTCCCACGCTCTGATTGGCTGCCGTGCCATGTGAGTCCGGCCATGTGTCTTTTCATGACGTCATCTTAAAGGCAATTGCAGCAAAGCCATTCTGATTGGCTGTGCTGTCATTGCCTTTAAGTGACGTCATCATTTTTTTTTACATCGGCCAAAACAAATGGTTTTCACGGCCCAATCAGGGCCGTGGGAACCATATGACGAAAATGTGACGTCATAGGCCTTTAAAAGCCTATGTCGTCTAATTTTGAAGCCAGGCGCCGAGGAGGAAGGACCTCCTCTGAAGAAAGAAGACCAGGGCGTGGCACCGGACGGCAAGAAGACCCCGGAAGAAGGTAGAAGAATACAGATGAAGATGGATTACAACTAGAAGACCCCTGGATTGTCGTGTTTTATTATTTTAATGTTTATTATTTTATGGTTTTTCATTTAATGGGTTCCTGTTCGTGGATTGGTTCGTGATCAACGGGAGTCGGTGGGGGCAAGTAATGGTAAGTTAAATAAAGAAATGTATTTAATGTAACTGTGTTTTTTTTTGCTTTTTCAATTTTTTTTATGCATATCATTTCTTGCCACTGTATGTATGTATGTCTAGAGAGATATATACATACAGGGTAAGAAATGATAGTGTTGTTAAAGCTTGATTTTCTGTATTGTAAATGATTGTGGCTATGCTGCTATGCATAGATGTGTGTTAAATGTATTTTATTATTAGAGAGATGTAAGTTTTGGGCTTTATGCTGTACTGTAGGTTATGGAGAGGCTTGCTATAGTATATTCTAAATGTTGGTGTCCTTATTTGTATGTTTTGAAGTTGTTCTCTGTTACGATAGCTATAGTTAATTGTGTAATTGGTATGGATGGTATTTTAATTGTTTAGGGATGTAATTCATGTGTGTTTATTCATTGATGGTGACTCTATTTGCTTACATAATATACTTCTTGTGATGTCAGGCTATTTGAGTTGGATTACTGTATTGTTAACATGTTATGCTACATGTATACACTGTAAAAGCAATGTTTTAAGTGGCATTTGAGGCTTCAGATTGAATGATTACTTGAGATTTGTGTAGGAAATTGGTTTTTAATTCATTGAGGATGTTATGCATAAGTGGTGTTGCCATTGCAGGATGGCTTCACCCCTTAATTACCTTTGAGGTTAGTACCCGAAAAGGTGATTAAGGGGTTCCTTGGTATGTTAATGTCATTGAGATGTATTGGCTATTTCTTGTTTTGGCAACGGACCCCAAGGATGATGCTGGCGACGGAGCCTTCTTATTAATGAGGTTAGTAGAATTTTCTTTATTTTATTACAGTATTGAATGTGTTTAATAATGGCCAAATAATGTATTATCCCTATGTGGATAATAGTTATTTGGCACATTATTGTACTGTATGTGCTGGGGGAGGGGGTATTGGCCCCAAGGGTATTTGGTAGGACTCCCCTGTGGGTAGTGGGTGAGGGTGGTTGGGGGGGTTAGTGGGGGAGGGTATGTGGGTGATGGTGGCTTAACCCCTTAATGACTGTAGCGGTTAATAACCGCTATGGTGATTAAGGGGTTAGGGGACATTACATTGGATGTTTTAATTCTTGTGTCTGTTTTGCAGAAGCGGATGGGGCATGGGCAGGATGAAGATGAGGATGGCCTTCATCGTGCCAGCCACACATGGGTGAGTGCTATATGTATTTAATGTCTTTATTGTTGTGTATGTATTTTAAATGGACAACTGCACTATTATCAATTTGTGGATAATAGTCATTGTGCCCATTACTATACTGTATGTTAGGGGGGTATAGGTGTTGTTGGGGTCATGTATATATATATATATATATATATATATATATATATATATATATATATATATATATATATTTACTTAGTTAGTGTGGGGCTGGTGTGTGTATTTTTTATTATTGTGGGTAGTGGGGGTGGGTGAAGGGGGTATTAGCCCCAACGGTGTTTGTTTAGGGCTTGCGGGTGGGTAACGGGAGGCCTTAACCCCTTCATGACCGTAGCGGTATTAACCGCTACGGTCGTGAAGTGGTTAAGTGCACCCGCAACCCCCCCGCAAGCCCTAAACAAACAACAAGGGCCAAATACCCCCTTCACCCACCCCCACTACCCACAATAAACCTGGCACGGCTCTTTAACCCCTTCATTGCCTTAGCGGTTAACCGCTAAGGTAATGAAGTGGGCTTTAAATGCATTTTTCCTGCCTCGGATGCATGCCGGGGGGGTCCGGTGCTGATATTAATGGTATCAGCTCCGGAGACCCCCGGCATCAATCCCAGCCAGGAAAAAGGCCAGATTTTTTTCTAAGTGCCGATCCGCCACTCATCCGCTGCCTCTGAGCAGCAACTTGCCATCTTTTTCTTGCGTGGCTGATCCGCCAGCGAAACGGTATTCTAGAGTGGCGAATAGCTCCGCTTAGCTACTCGCCTCTACTAGAATACAGGGTGGTTGAAAAAGTTGGATTTTTAGGCGGAAAGTGCCTTCTCGCCCCGCCATCGGCGGAAAAAAAAAAAACGCCAGCAAAACTGGCGTTTTTTTTTGAATCTCGCCACTTTCTGGCCCATTTCTGAATATGTACTGCTGCGGCAGAGTTTATTCGAGCATTTGCCCGTTCTCTGCCGCAGCAGTAGCCTGGCGCGCGCCCGAGAGTGACGGGCGCGCGCCGAAGCAGCGGAAGAGCGCCCTCCGATCGGGGCGCTCTCCCTACCGCTGCCGGGTCCGCCGGGTCCCCCGGAACCCCCTGCCGCCGTCCCTCCCTCGGGGAGCCCCTGGACGCGCGTGCGTAAAATAATCTTGAAATCATTACTACACTGGAAACCAAATATTATTTGCTTTCCCACTGGGGTCCTTTCAGGTTAGACAAAGGGAAACCATGGGAAACCTTGCTGAAATAAACTATACATGTTTAAGAGCATTATACAGGATAAAATAATATACTGTTGGGATAAAGGTATTCCTTGGTTCCCCTCTAAATGAAACATATAGGGGTTTATTTTATATCTGCCAAAATGGCCAATCGGGATGTTTTTGTGCACATTTTGACCACTTCAGATTATATAAAATAATCCCCATAGAAACAGCAGGAATAAATGTAAGTACATTAGGCATGCCACAGAATGTTGTGGCATTTATTAAGATGATAGGGTACTGCTGCGGCACAGTTTATTCGAGCATTTGCCCGTTCTGTGCCGCAGCAGTAGCCTGGCGCGCGCCCGAGAGTGACGGGCGCACGCCGAAGCAGCGGAAGAGCGCCCTCCGATCGGGGCGCTCTCCCTACCGCTGCCGGGTCCGCCGAGTCCCCCGGAACCCCCTGCCGCTGTCCCGCGATCACGGGACACCAGGGCTCCCTCGGGGAGCCCCTGGACGCGCGTGCAGGGGGCGCACGCTCCCGATGACGCGTGACCGCGCGTCTATGATGCGCGGCACGCCGAGGGGCGGCCACTAGCAAGCCGGGAGATTTCCCGGCTTGCGGTACCGACCACACTCGAATAAAGTGTGTCGGTACTGTATAGACTTTTTTGGCAGAAAAGTGGCGAGAAATGCCTTTCCGCATTTTACTGCATGAACCCCCATGTATGTAATATTTCACCTAATAAAATCAAAGTTATAAAAAAAAAAAGTGTTCTTTATTAGAGAATATACTTTGAGGAACCTTATATTTATAAGGGAATTAACGGGGGTATATTTGGGCTCAAAATCCAGGAGTCTGGGGGACACTCGGAAGCCCTGGTGTAATTCACCCCATGAACCCACAAATAGTGCCTGCATGTGTAGGCACAAACATGACAGGACCGCGAGGCTGAGGTGGGGATGTTGGTAACCACCGACCTACAACCGTGCAACCAAGTCCAGAGTGCAGAATGAAGGTCGTGTAGCTGGATCAAGGTAGGAGATGTTAGTGTGGTCATGGTACTTGCCGTAGTCTAGGATAGGAGAGATTGGATAGTCATAGTGCAGAGCCGGGATCCAGAAGTAGAGAAGGTAGAAATCCAAATACGAGCCGAAGTCAGGGATCAGAAAATGCAGAGATCAAGATACAAGCCGAAGTCAAAAAGGAGGAAGAAAGGCAAGGCAATGGTTAACAAGGCAACAGCAAGGCAGCAATGTGCTTGGGGCACGCGCTTCGTTACATAAACAGAAGTTTATTCTTAGCCAACTAGCACCAGGGTTGGCTGAGCATTTATGGACCAGGTAGCCAATAGCTGGTTAGTACAAGGCTGCAGAGTAATGAAAGAGAACCACCGCCTCAGATATATATTCAGTCCACTGATGAGGAATATATGAGAGAGCCAGACTTCTCAGAGCCCTGTGGCGCCTGCGCGTAGCTTGTGTATGATGCGCATCACCCATGATGTCACGGGGCAGAGCCTGAGTGTGGTGCTTGTGGTGTCCCCCGGCTTGGTAGTGCGGCATCTGTCATGCATCTCGTCGCGGGGCGTGCCACGGGCGGAGCCTGGCCATAGTGCGTGCAATCCCCAGGGAAGCGGTGAGAGCTGATCCCAGCTTGGAGGTCATGAGACTCTGGGCCTCCGAGTCTGCCTCAGACAGTGGGTCAGATCGGTACTCATGGCACCACAGGCTCTTGTATAGAGAGCAGGGGTCTACAGGTTTAGATAGGGTCTGGACCGGTAGGCGACAGTTAGTGGTACCGAGGGAGTATAGGCACCAACTGTTACAGGTAGCCCACTCCATACCACTAGCAGGGCATCAGGGGGTCACTCGGATGAGAGCCCGGCTGTTGCAGCGTTACTACTGGCTCCAGGGCAGTGGCAGAGTTCTGCCATGCCTGTGATGCCTGCTAGTGAGTGGGTAAGGTGAGTGATCGTGTGAAGGCACCCCTGAACCTGTTATCGGTAATCGGGGAACCCTTCCAGAGGGTAGCTATGGACATAGTTGGACACCTCATGATCCCCAGCTGGTCTGACAAGTGTTACATACTCACGGTGGTGGACTTTGCCACCAGGTACCCTGAGGCTGTAGCACTTTCCACCATCGATGCTAGGGCAGTAGCTAAGGCATTGTTAGTTATCTTCACTAGAGTAGGTTTCCCTAGATAGATTCTAACCGATCAATGGCCACAATTCATGAGTGAATTGTTACAGTATCTCTGGGATGCATGAGGGGTGAAGCACCAGCGCACGACCCCTTATCACCCCCAGACCAACGGGTTATGTGAGTAGTTCAATGGGATCCTGAAGCAGATACTGCGAGCATTTTAGAAGCTGAAGGAAAAGATTGGGAGATAAATTTGCAGTTCTTGCTGTTTGCGTTCCGAGCGGTACCGCAAGAATCAACCGGGACCTCTCCCTTCGAATACCTATATGGTTGCAGGGTCCGAGGGACCGCTGGACTTCCATGAGGGATGGGAAGGGAAGACTACCAATACTAATGCTTCTGTGCTTCAGTACATGGCAGATCTCAAGGACCGGCTAGAAAAGTTTATGGGGTTGGCACAGGCTAATCTGAGGGATTATGATTTGACGTATTATGTTATATATAGCACTCTGCTTTTTGGTGCTACACATTGGTTGTATTGGATTCACCCCACACAGCTAATAATATCTATATAGAAGCACTCGGTCCAATTTCTCTTCTCTTTTATCTCAGGGAGGCTCAGACCAAGCAGAAGACTTGGTATGATCAGAATGCCCGTAGCCAATCATACATCCAAGGACAGCAAGTACTTGTTCTGAAGCCCAATCGGCAGAACAAATTAATCGCTGCCTGGTCTGGACTGTACACAGTTATCAGGAAGTTCCGAAAGATCAGTTGGTCACCAGGCATGGTGCCACTGTGTCTGCTCAGGTCCCGGACTTGAAAGCCTCCGGGATACCAAGGTGTTAGAACAGGCAGGGTACTGGAGTTACCCTCATGTACCCACATCCTGGTATAACAAAAGGCTATTCAGCCACCATTCACCAAGCTCCAGACTTTGAGAAGCTTGTCACAGCGGGGGGGGAGGGGGTTCAATATGCTAAGAGGCAGAAGTGCCAGGTTGGCGCATGCCTCTTAGCAGAATTGAAATCGGTGCCTGTCCGGCTTCAGAATACCAGCAAATCGGTGATAGGCTGGCAGAGAAATTCCCACGCGCTGATTGGCTGTAGTGTTTTGTGAATGGGACTCCAAAACCTATAAGAAGCCTAGCAGCCAATCAGGAACTCAGATTCTAAGTGCCAAACCAACAGCGACAAATTTAAATCCTAAAAAGATGCTCTGAGAGAAATAGACGCGAGCCGGCTTCAGAGATTTCAAGGCGAGAAATTTTCTAAGACCCGCTTTTCAGGGGCTAAGTTCTGAAAATGGAATGTAGCGGTCACCGCTGGAGCTGCATGCCAAATTGAGTTCCAGGACATTTGTGAGTACCTCCCGGTCATTGGAAAGTCTCAAACAGACTTCATTTTGTAGCCATTTGGACTAGGAAAGTTTAGTTTGTTAGCCCAGGTCCCCAGTTAGTGTGTTTTCTATTGCATATTGTGATCCATTGTGTTTATGTCTTTTCCTGGAATAAATTACAATTTATTTTATCTTCTTGTTTGGCTCAATCATATGATCCCGGTATAAAAGATGTAAAGTGCCTCGTCTCCCTTGACAGGCATAACAATTGGACAATGTGTTATTATAGCCCTCCTTAATGCACTCTTTTGTCTGGGCTGACGATTTCTCAGCAACTATCGGCCCTCGTGACTGTATTTTACAAGTCTTAAAGAAAAAGAATAAACTATAGACATGAAGAATATAATCACATAAAAATGTCAAAAGAAAAATGCAATAAATAGGTTTTACCAGTCAATGCCTCATGGAGGTGCAAATTGCCATGCAGATATATCATGAGCAGAAATCCAGAGCACACAAAGTAATGTAATAAAAAGTCTATTATAGCAATCGCAGAAAGTGAACCCAATGTTTCGGTTCTAATGAACCTTCATCAGGGAAGAGCTATGGTGATTATACTGTGCTTTACATACTGCTGCGACCAGCTTTATTCTAGCATTTGCCCGTCTTGTCCCGCCGAACTTGGCGGCGCGCCAGCCGCATTTGCCGCATATTCCCTGCATCCGTGACATCCTTCCCCGACCTCTGGCTCCGCTCTGCCCCTCTTCTCCGGGTCCCCCGGGGTCCCCCTCTGCTCCCACATCCCCCCTTTCCCCACCACCATCTTCGGGTGAACTCTGGGCACGCACGCCACGCGCGCAAGCTCCCTGGCACGCGTGACCGCGCATCAGTGACGCGCGGCACGCGGCGGGATCCAGCCACGTCTGGACGTGGCTTGTGGTTCCGGCCGTTTTAGAATAAGCTCTGCCGCCACTGTACCTCTAAGCTAATTGATGACTTACAAGCAGGGCCGCCAACAGAAATCGTGGGGCCCAGGACAAACATTTTAAACATTTTAAGCAGTGCCCCCATCCCGTGTCAGCGGTATTGCCCGCCACCCCACCTCCCATTTCAAATCTCACGATCCCCCTCTCCTCCCCCGGCCTTCCCATGTATTTCTCTCCCTTCTGTCTCATCCTCCCGCCTCACATGTTTTTCTCTCGAATGCTTCTCACTCTTAGGCTGCAGTCCCAGTCACTGCTACAGCACACACCTCATCGTGAGCTGTGCGTGTAAGCACCGCCCCTCAATGGGGAAGGGTCCAGTACTCACCTTCACGCTGAAGGTGCAGCCGCACTGTACTGCAAGGTTTTTTAAACTCAATGAAATTGAGTTTAAACCTTGCGACGGAGGCGTGGCCACGCCCCCACCGGCGGTTCACCCAATGAGGGCGAACCAGCCGCGTGACCTGATGGCCACGCCCCCGAAAATCTCCAACCACGCCCCCTCCCATTGCAAGCTCCCTCTCTCCTGGAGACCTCAGATCGCGGTTGCGCTGAGCACGTGCCGCCCCCCCAGCCGGGCACGCGTGTCACAGTCATGACTGGGACCGCAGCCTTACTCCTTCTTTTCCTCACTCACCCCCTCTCTCCTCTCCCTAAGTGGGGGTAGCACTACCATTCACACACTATTGCACTGCATTGGTGACACATGCTATCCTAAGGTGCTTAAGATAGGGAGAAGGGATTGACATTTGGGTTGTCCTATTATTGCCTTTGTGTACTGTTGTTCCTATATGTGTTATGACCTGTTGGTAATGTTTATTATGGTTCACGTTATTGTGTGAGTGGTTATTCACTAAGAGTATGTTTCCTGTGAAAGGGTCATCCCGTCTGTGGCCGGATCCTCACAGGTGGAGGTGCTGCCCCTTGCACCTCAAGCTCCCTATGTGCGGAAGCTGGGGCCTACTGTTATCACACAGGTTAGCACATAACACCACATTACCCGCAAATATCCTTTAGTCTTACACAAGAGAATATTGTATAAATGCTCCAAAGCATTTGATTGCCATGGAGACATAGAAAGTTGAAATTCTGAAACCATTTACTGTATATGTATACTTGTTTGATTTGTATAAAAATTTTACTTTTACATTTACAGTACAGAGGCCACCGGACCCCCGGAACTTGCGTAACATGTGACCAGCTCTGGAGTTATGTCATGAAACAACTGGTTCCCGAATGCTGGAAACAGAAGTTGAGGGAGCTCCAACCATTTCAATTTTCAGAGCAGTGAGCTTGATTTGCCCCTATAAAAGTAGCAAGTGCCCATGACGTACCTGGTACATCATAAGGCCCCATACCGTACCAGGTACTTTATTAGGGTTAGCTTAACATGCTACTGCCATTACAGATGTAGCTAGATTTACTGTCCTCTGCGCGGCAGACAACAAGCAAAAAGTCTGTGGCACTGGGGGCAGTGCGATCACACTGCGTTAATCCTTTGGGTGCTGTGAACGGGGCACCAAAGTCTTTAAGGCTTGCTACAGACATTTGCAGTTCTTCTTGGTCCTAGAAGCGACTGCCCCTTTAATGTCATAATGCTCATTTGCGACCGATAACTTCTCGAATGCACATTCCGAACAGCTACTCCCAATCTGAGGGAATATGAAAATAATAAAGAGATGTGCTTTTGCACGATTTTCCGGGCTGCACACGAGCTCTCCCAAGAGCGAGAGACTCTCCAATGGATTCAAATTGCATGTTGTAAAACTCCGGTGTTTGACAATACAACTCTGAAAAATAATAAACATGATTACAACAGCGAGTGATTTTTTTTGTCTCCATTTTTCTAACTTCACAATAAGCCCTGTAGATTATTAAAGATAAAGAGCCTTGGGCATTCACACAATTTTGAAATGAGCAAAGAAAAGCATTCAGCACCTCGGAGACCAGCGTATGGATTAGATCACAGGTTTTTTTTTGTCAAACAGACTTTAAATCACCAATACATTAAGAGTAAGACATGAGAGAGGGCAACGTTTTTGAAGCACAATAGAACTACTCTCGAAACACCTTAATGGCATAAAAAGGACACCGGAGGAAAACATTATTACTCTGGCTAGGAGGGTTAGGTTTATACCAATCTGCTTTCCTTTATAGCACTGAGTGTCACAGCCCTATGTATAGAATTTTGATGGCACAATGAGTTTATGTTCTCAAGAGCTAACACTCTAATTTTTTTTGACTATGACACATGAAGATAAACAGACTTTCCAAGTGTCAAGTTTAAGGGTTAACAACAGGTGATTGATGCAATTTTTGCCAAAAAAGTGAGACCTTACAGTATGTGTAAGTGTTTTTAAATCATTTGTTAGTCACTTTGTAAACATAGATGAGCTGAGACTTGGAAGGGGTTTGATTTTCTCTGGCTGCTCCCATTTGTTTTATGTCACTGTGTGTTCAACAAGCCCCTTCCTTTTCTCACTCCCATTATCTTTACTATAGTTATAATAAGATCAGGGTGGGTTAAGTGTTAAGAAAAAATGTGATTGACAAATATTGTCAATGCAATCCCACCAAAATGCAATCCCACCAAAATGCCATCTATACTTTATTTCCAGAAGGAAACAAGCCAAAGTCTTGTTTATAGCATTGTTAGAGTACTTAATGGAAGCTAATTGTGTGTAGCCATGTATCTGTTTTGGCTACTAATCTACCCTGCCTAACACATAAACCCTGGTACCAGTGCAAACAGTGTTAGGATTAATCTGGGTTTTCCCTTGCAGTAAGCAGCTCCCTTGAGTAGCAGGGGAGTGGGACTAGGCCTGTGTACTGCCCTATCTGGAGCTCAGACCTAAGACCCTCCTCCTGGGTACTTAAGGGGCTGCACCACCTAAATTTAGAGAGTTTGGTGGAGAGATCCTCTCCCTCAAGGGAGTGGGATACTAGCCCCTATTCCACCAGGGGATAGGGGAACAGATCAGGATAGACCCTTGGAGCCTCAAGCCTCCTGGGTTGAGTTCAGGGACCATCCAGAAGAGGGAGAAGGGTGTACCGTTGTATACTGTATCCTGTTGCAGAGAGAATAAAGCCGTTCCTGTTTATTATATACTCCGGCCTGAGACTGCAATTAATCAGGGGGTGTATCAGAGAGGGTTCTCCTGCAGGGATCGCATCCACTGCTACCGGAGCCTGCTGGAGATGGAGGCACTGCACCAGTAAGAAAGAACCAACCATCACCCTGAAAGCCTGTCCTGTCTTCCCCATTAACACCGGCAGAAACTCTGCATCCTGTGAGCCAACAGGTGAGCAGCATTAAAACACTGTGTAATAGTGAAATCTCCCATACTGTGGGGGAAAACCTGTTACATATGTACTGAATATATGTATATCTTCATTTATATAGCGCCATCCTGGTACATAGCGCTTTACAATACACAATGGGAATAAGCGCTTCAGACATAAAACACTAGGAAAAAGAGTCCCTGCCCTGAAGAGCTTACAATCTAAGCTAATTAGATAAATACATTGTTTACAAAAGGTTGTATTTGGCCGGTTACTTGGGATTGCACTTCTAATGACAAAATCACAAAAGTTTTGTAGCTTGATACAGTATTTTGCTCCCTTGCTTCAGTTTGACAGGTCAAGACATAGGACCAATTACTAAGCAGTCTTTTGCCATAAGACACCTTCCATAGCTGGAAGACACTTTTACGGCCCATTGACCTGAGTGGGCTGTAAGGTGTCTTCCAGCACCTGAAGGTGCCTTATGGCATAAGATTGTTTAGTTAATTTTTGACATAACCTCTTGTGAGAAGCTAAGAGCAAACATCCAAGCATTTCCCATCTCTCCTCATTCTCTGAATACAACTCTCCTGCTTGTTGAGTTGCCAAAATCATTCTTCTTGGAAAGGGCTATTTTTTCTACATTCCTCCAGTAATAGGCGGCATAAAACCAAGCACTCACGCAGCACGGCAGGACAGGCAGAGATGATTTCAACTCTACGGTGGCAAATTTGTCAAATCATTTTTTTTACAGAGGATTCACACAGCCCCTTAGATTGCTCACCTCTTGTCTTTATCACATAAATATACAGTTCAGACTTCAGACTCCCAGGAACATGTAGCTAGAAAAAAATGAGTTTGAAATTACTTTGTTCTTTTGCTGCAGGCTTCCTGAAGGCCATGGGAGCAGGTTATGCAGAAGTCATTGCAACCCCCGGCTGCTCTGCAGCAAGAGGAGCCCAACCCAGCAACGCTCAAACTTTTTATATATACCTACTTTGCTTTACCCATTTGCTGCCAGAAATGCCTGCAGTGCATTACTTGTCCCTATGGCAGTAATACGATTAAAGATGCAGTTCCTATCTGATCCATTACAAAGTAACTTAATTGTTCTTCTTTCCCACAAATCACATGCTTAATTTGGAGGATACAAAGTGCAAGTACAGTGGTTATACCCGCGCGATTGTTGCAGAGGCTTCCCAGCTCGGAGCTACTTTACAGGACTCCTTAACAGACAGAGAGGAGATCATCTACCCTGGACATTGACTGGGACGTCATCCTAGGACTGCAAAGACAAAGATGCTGCAGTTTTAAACCGGATGGTGGTGATTATATATCACAGATTGCTTGTTTATATTGTACCTTTGTAAGTGCAATTCTTATCCCCTACCTCTCCCCTCCCCCTCATTAAATTTTACAATTTTACGCTATGGGTGTGCGCTCTCTCTTCCCCCTTTTCTTAGATATAGATATAGATATAGATATAGATATAGATATAGATATAGATATATATATATAGATATAGATATAGATATAGATATAGATATAGATATAGATATAGATCACAATTATTAAGGTTATGGTGGGTAACAAAAGTGACAAAAACCCTCCACAGTAAAGCATAAAGCAATTGTAAATATTACTGTATGTTCATCTGCATGTCTTAGACAGGTCTGCAACCCTGTCTTTCCCCATTATCGCCCAGCATACAGCGCTTCCACTGCAGCAAGGGATTCTGGGAAATGACATGCAAATGAGCACTTAGTGCCACCTTTTGTCTCAAGCCCGTATTACACAAGCAAGTCCTCAAGCCAATGCATGCTGTTTTAAACACAGCTTTTAGACAGAGGCTGGGATGAGATGCAAAGCCATTAAACCACTCACAGACATGTTTCAACCTTGATGGGTTTCATCAGTGTGAGGTTGGTTGTAATGGCTAAGCTGGTTTGAGACTAGACTAGGTATTCACCACAATTATTAAGGTTTTGGTGGGTAAAAAAAGTGACAAAAACCCTCCACAGTAAAGCATAAAGCAACTGTAAATATTACTGTATGTTCATGTGCATGTCTTAGACAGGTCTGCAACCCTGTCTTTCCCCATTATCGCCCAGCATACAGCGCTTCCACTGCAGCAAGGGATTCTGGGAAATGACATGCAAATGAGCACTCAGTGCCACCTTTTGTCTCAAGCTCATATTACACAAGCAAGTCATCAAGCCAATGCATGCTGTTTTAAACACAGCTTTTAGACAGAGGCTGTAGAGCAGTGACAGTGTACATAGTGTTGCACATAGAATTGTGCATATAAAATAAGTTCCTGTCCGAAAAGCTTGCAATCGAAAAAAATATTGTGCCTAAGGAAAAGGGAGAAAAATAGATTTGCCCATGGCCACAAGGAGTGAGATTCACTTACTTCAAAGGCAGTGTTTTTACCACTAAGCAACTCCTTTATCGCATACTGTACATCATTAATTTATCTTTATTTTATGTACTGCCCTGCAGACTTAGTTGATACCTTGTAAATTAAATATACCAATGAATATATTTAAGCAATATAAAAAAAAAAAAAAAAGCATATTTGAAATACTTGTATATTCCTATTTTGGTTAATTTATGAGATGTGCTAGCACAGTGGTTCCTAAACCTCTCCTCTGGGACATCTTGACCACATAATGTTTTAGGGATAACCACTGTACTTGCTCACAGGTGAAGGTGCCTAATTTGCATATGAATAAATCATTGGATAGATACCACAGAAACCTGGTTTGGCTGGGGGTCCCTAAGGAGCATCTTTTGGCATTGTAGTTTTTTCTTTTTTACTTTCTCTGAAAGCCAGAGACAGATCAGCATCCTCCATGAGAAATCACTTAGCACAGTGTTCCAAGAACAGCAAAGGAATACAATATTCAATTGGTGCTCTTAGCAGGAGTCTCCAGCTCTAGCTTACATCTGCATGAGTCCTCACAGCTGTGACACACTGCTTAACCAGGCCTGTGATGAACAAAGAAGAAACTGCAGCGTCTAATAAGCTACTTAGGAATCTGTACTGTATACAATATGTATATCTATCTATCTAACTAGAAAACTGTATAGGCACTCCAATTGACATTAAACACGCTGTACTTTGTTACAGAGGTTTCTGTACCCAGCTTTCCCATGGATACATAAGCAGACAATCCACCATTTTATACAGATCCAATGGCGCAAAATATTTTAAGGAGAGGACGCCATACAGATACAGACGTCACAGCATTCACGTCTCTGCAACATGCCGATGGTGATTTGATCCAAATTCGCAGGTGCACTGTGCCTGGCAGTCAGCTGGTCACAATTATATAACGGTGATTTCACCAGCATGCAGTGATCACTCGGTCGCAAACTACTGTTCAGAGCTTTCCCCTACTTGTTGGTGTCTCTCAGGAGGTAACTGTTCTGTGATTGCACTTAAGATGTTTGAAACCTTGACCTGGCACAGAATGACATAATGTATGACTGTCATGGGAGACCAGCACTTTTAAAACCGGGATCACTATCACCAGACGGGACAAAGAAGTTGAATAAATGCAGTTTATTCTGGCAAGCCAGCAGACATACAAAATACACACTTATAGCATACACTGACCAACTTGGGGCCTGTTGTGAAGATTCTAGCCTTGACTAGGTGCAGGGGCCTGCTTCAAGTAGGCTTACCCTGTCTGCTTCTCATCCTGGTTCCTCAAAGTGCTATTCGCTCAATAGCAACTTTGAAAATCCCACCAGATGAATCACCGTGAAACGCCAAATACTCTCTAGTAATCTGATCGGCAGCACTACTTACATAGCCCTCGAAGGCTATCTTTTCTATGGAGAAGGAGGTGCTGACCAATCAAATCATGGATTGAGATGGTGCAGCCAATCCCCAGCGGGGCGCGCCCACCTGCACCAGTCAGAGAAGAAGGCGTGCCAAGGTACTCAGGACCGCTCCGTGATGACGGAGCTGCTGGTGAGCAGGAAATTTGAACTGGCCAATGGGAACCGCGTCTACGGGCCCTGTCCCGGCAATAGCTTCCCCTGGCCACCCAATACCTCCCGCTGAGTAGGCAACTGAGTGTCTGTGGGGAACAAAGGCTCTCCCTGCTTAGAGCTCATCCTCAGACCTGATTGTCCGCCCTTTGCCGCTCACCAAATGTCCTGAAACCTCGCAACTCCCAACCTTTGTTTCGATCCTGCATTTCTTTTCAAGTAACTCAGCTAAGTGAATCACCGAGTCTGCCTGCACAGAAATGTTTAAGTACATAAATCACAGTAATTGGCTGACTAGCTGGGGGAATACAATTTATAGAAATAACGTGCTTTGACATATAATATATTTACATTCCCTCTTCCCCCACAATAAACACAGATTTCCCCCTCCCAGATCAGACAGTGATTATGCTCTCTCTCTGGAAAGGGTTAAAACACATAAAATGTACAGGCCATATGAGCTCACATAAGCAGCCAGTTACATTCAGTTTTAGGAGTAACTAGTTGGGCTTCACCTTTATTATGTGAGGCCAGCTACCCCTACCATCACAATGACCACTCAGGATCTGCTCCAATCAATCGATTGCACATGCCTTCATGTTATGTATATACAGTATGCAAAATATCTACTGTTTGTGAGTGCGATTCTTACAACCCTCTATTTTTTTTTACTTTTTATTAAAACGGTACTATACCATTGATTATGTGCTTCTTCGTCTTGTTATATACATTTTATAACAAATCAATTTAATCTGTCTCATATCAATGTGGAAGCATAATAAAATGTAAGCATACTCTAGATAATCAATATGAGAGAAGTAGACATAGAGAAGCCAGTCCTTTTAGTTCGTGATAGGGGAAATGCAGCTCTTTAGATCAACAATCAAGACAATAAGCACTTTAATATTGATAAACGTGCTATCGGGGACCAAAAGAGTTAATTACTGATTCAATAAATATGCTTTAATTGAGAAATATCCAAGTATTGATATTATTTATCCATTGGCCAATAGTTGTACCATGGGAGCGACTGGACATACCCTACATTCATATCTCTCTCTCTCGCTCTCTCATTTTAAGTTTGTTGTTTTGTCCCTAGTTGAATCTTTATCAAGAGGGCGGTGAATACACCCCCCTCCCCCAGGTGAAGACACCAATGTGAATAAAACATGAGGAAGTATCAAAATGTAAAAACACCCCGTTTCATTGCGATCATATGACCGTCTGCACTTTACTGTGACTCTCCCCTCTCCTGGAACCTGGTGCCACCAGCCACTTTGCCACTAAAGTAAGTGCCTAAACCCTTATCTAAAACACCCTACCCTAGCCTCTAAAACACTTTAATTAACCCCTACTACTAGCACCAACCCACCCATACCCTAAACAGAAATAAAACTTACCTTAGAATCAGCCAAGAGCAGGGATTCCAGCTGCGGATTGCTGCAACGGAGGGTCCATCTGCTGCCGAACACCACCGGGCATTTTGCCTCTGCAAAATGGTCACGACTAAATGTCCCATTTGGGCCATACCTACAGTATATGAATACAGATAACATGCACAATATGTGGTTAGAATTACATATCCTTTTTCTTTAAAGAATAGTTGGTTTAAACTTTAATTGATAAGCAGATATCTGAGGCTCGAACAGATTAAATGATAAAGCAATCTCCCAGTTTGGAGGTACAGCTTAGTTAAATATGTCCTCTAGAGAATCCAGAAAACAAAAATCACTGTACATCTCAATCTTGGGGTATTCTTTCAGGGCTTGTACTGTATAGTCAGGAAACCACAAGCCGTGTTGCCCAACTCGCACTATAACTCTTCAGCGGGAGTGTCTGTAAAAAGTCATACTGTACAGCACCACATAAACACATAGACAAAGGGATTAGGATAAACAACCACAAGACAAGACACAAACAAGGAAAGCAATAACAGGGATCACCCCATACTGTAGGACAATAGGCGAATCAAAGCACAGAGGAAATTAGCATTTATCTAAAAAGCAATTAAAAGACAAGTTAACAGTCCTTTTGTAGACACAGTATCCAACGCGTGAATCCAGAAAGCTTTGCATTTTAACAGCTTATGCAACAATTGGCATACATCTCAACGATAAAAGAGTACAATTTAGTTATGAAATGTCTAGCAACCGGCTGATCAAAGGTTCTGTCCCTGATGGCAGCTCGAATGCTAGATTGGTGAAGAGCTAGCCATGCTTTTAGCTGTCTGGCAGTTTTTCCCACATAAAAAAGTCTTCCCAGGCAATTAATAATGTAGACAACAAGGTAAGAGAGTGCTTTATCTTGTATATAACACCCATGTGTCTGCAAGCAACACTGGATACTGCCCCCTAGCAGGTTTCTCTCTATAGGACATGTGACTCTTGAAAGCCAGTAAGAAGGCTGGTGAAGGAGGAGGGACAAAGAGAGAGATTTTAAAGAGGAGGCAACCAAGACAGAGTGGGTTAGTTCCTACAGGACCCTGGAGAAGTTTGTGTTTGGAGAGAGGCAGCATAGCTGAACCAGCACATATAGCAGAGCTCAGCAGATCAGGATCAGATTACACAGAGCAAAAACAGACAAAGAGACAATGTAACCCAGCTGAGCAGGACCACACAGCAGGTTGTGAGTGAGTGAGCTACACCATAGAAGATATCTCCTGCTGCTTGCAGCTATACTAGTACTGAAGTTCCATTGTGAAGCACAGGCCTGCAACATACACACTATCTAATGAGGTCCAATGGTTGTGCTGGCACAAATAACATATAGGCCATTAGCCCCATGGCTGGAAGGCCTGACAGCAATAGACTCTACAATTCACTCGCGCAGTGATCATATTTTTACTGTATCATTTATATGTAATAGTGTATAAGGTGATCTTGCAGTTGAGGATCACAGTGTCAGATTATATTAAACATGTACATTCATATATATATATATATAAAAATATATAGGAATACGATACCGTTCCGAAGTCAGGCAATCAAGAGGCAGCACTCAGGCATAATGTGATAACACAAGTGTATTAGGTGAACAAAGGGTTACATCTAGACCAACGTTTTGGTCCCCTAAACAACGGGACATTCCTCAGGGAGATGCACCGGGAATCTTGGGGAATGCCCCATTGTTTAGGGGACCGAAACGTTGGTCTAGATGAAACCCTTTGTTCACATAACACACTTGTGTTATGACATTACACTTGAGTGCTGCCTGACTTCGGAACGGTATCGTATTCCTATATTTTCTATATGGGGCATGCACCTACACTCTACATGTGCCTATAGGAGTGCCAACTGGGGCATCTGTCTCTATATATATATATATATATATATATATATATATATATATATATATATATATATATATATATATATATATATATAAATATATATATATATATATATATATATAAATATATATATACATATATATATACATGTAGAGGTATCAGTACCGTGTTAGCCGAGCTTCAATAATCAAAAAATAAATAGATGATACCGTTCTGTGGCTAACGAAATGCTTTTATTTGTGCGAGCTTTCGAGATACACTGATCTCTTCTTCCGGCGATGTTACAATGAATGAAGCAAGCAAAGGGTATACTTAACAACAGTGTCTCTTGGAATTTTATCTGTGCTTGTCCCTCCCCCGTGTGTGGATGTGATTTATGGCTAGAGGTGTTAAATGGTTCCTGAAAGTTAGTGATGTAAGAGTGTGTGTGTGTGTACACACCATTTATATTAACTCCCACTCCACAGACACCTTTTGTAAAGCACTGTATACACTGTGGGCTCTCCATTCATTTATATTCACACAGATACACACACACACACACACACACACTCTTTCTTGAAATTCATGCCAACTGGTAAATAGAACCAAATCACAAGGAGTAATAAGGACAATAAGTCATATCACACAGCTAAATAATGGACCATCTGTATGCTACAAATAGCTGCCCATATAAATGATGATCCAAAATAGGTAGTGAAAAACATTTAAGGAAGGAATCCTGCTCCCAAAGTTATTAATATAATGTCAAGTTGTTGAGCAACAGATAAGTGAAGGCAGTCACAATGAAGCAGATATTCCGGGTAAAGAAACAAAGTTCATATCACCATAAAGTGTACTGCATCTCAGCTCAAAACCTCTGGATTCCATCCATTAAAATCGCTGCAGTTCAATCGCCATCTTTGTAGTCCTTGTACGCTGTGTGAGAGACGTTGAGATCAGCTTCATTACTACCCTCTGATATGCCTCACGAGAACCATATGAGTCCGCACCTGATTGGCAGTACGCATCATCTGACCTGTGACGTAATTCCAGGCGCACGGCATAAAAATCTTCAGTCGCTTTGGTGACGACACTCCCGGAAGAAGCCCTTAGTGTCGAAACGGCTGTCGGAGCTGCATGACGGAGACGCGGTTTAAGAGCTCAATTTTCTCAACGTCTCTCACATTGCCTTACTTTGTGTTCTCTCTCTATATATATATATATATATATATATGTGTGTGTGTGTATATATATATATATATATATATATATATATATATATATATATATATATATATACACATATACACAAAAAAAGACAAAGAAATCCCAAAACAAGCACGCTGATCATACGGATAAATAACAGCAAAAAAGGTTTAATGAACATGAACCATGACAGCAATGAAAAACAAGGTGAAAAAAACATACAATTAAAAACACAAGGCAGACAGGAAAAACACGGTGAGAGAGCTAATATGTACGTAATGTGGTGTGTAGCCAACCCCTAACCTGCGGGAACCTCAAAAGGGTGTTGAAGGGGGGGAGGAAGATCCTAATACTCCAAGTTGAGATCAAAAGATCCCACCTGTAGTCATGACCGGCCGGTCCCCAGAGAAAACCACGAGGAAAGGGGGGGGAAATGGAAGAGTGCGAATGATAACAAACAAATGAATGTCGAACTCAGGGGTCTAAAAACGGAACAGACCTAACATAGGGAAACCCCATATATGAGTACACACACATAAACAACCTAGGACGGTACTAAACAAACTAATGTCAATGACTCCACACATGGAGTAGGGTAAAGAATGATTCCTATACTCCCCAAATGCGTGGTGTGGCAATATTGCCTTTATTTTGCACTCATTGCTTCAACATAGGCATATTTTCACTTTTTGTGCACAAGTCTGCAGTTTGTGCAATTAGATAGATGCATGCCTGCCATAGAGCCATTATTTTTGGTGTTTCTACATATTCTGGCTGTTTATATTGATAATCACTGGTGATTATTTTGACCATTCTAGGTGCCTTTGCCTCATGGAATATATGTATTGGTAGTTGTGAGTCCCCTCTTCTTTTAATCCTTCTCCCCTTGATTTATCTCTACAAATACATTTTGTATTTTTAATCATTCCCTTGGTATGCCCGTGTGCTTTACTACAAGGATACTTTTTTGTTGCGTCATATATATATGTATGTGTGTGTGTGTGTGTGTGTATGTGTGTGTATATATATATATATATATATATATATATATATATATATATATATATATATATGTGTGTGTATATATATATATATATATATATATATATATATATATATATATATTATGTGACAAACGGCTTACTCCGGGGCTCCGTCGTTTGTCCGGGACTGTTTAGAACACGGTCTTTTAGGGTACTGTAGGTTAAATGATGAGGCGTCACGTACTGTTCCTTTAAACAGGCTATGCCTGGTTTATTCAGTCCCAGGCACTGAGACTGCCACAGTGCATACAACAGAAACACATCAAAACAAAAGCTGCTCACCTGAGCGATAACTTAACTTAGATATCCCTGACTCAGGGTTGGAAGTGGCTTTTCCACTTCCAACATCAAAACACGGTACTTTTGCAGTCTTACACAAATGAACAGAAAGATTGAACCTGTTTGGGGAAGAGGCTTCTCCCCTCTGTAGTTCAGCAGCCTTCCAGCCTCCTGGCTCTTGTGGGGAGACCAGAGCAAACAGGACATCAGTCTTTCATACCTGATTCCTAATTAGCATGACAGGTGACAGAAATCAGGCAGCAGACAAACTCTGGTCTGGATCTCTCATCCCTCAGTTCCAGCGCTTGCCAAACTGTGGGATGGAGTGTATGTATTATAAGGCTGCACTCCCAGGCCAAACAGGATAGAAACTGTCTAGTATCCTGGGAGCCCTATATACGGAATTTATTACCATCCCCTGGTTTCTGTCACATATCCTCCCCCCCAGCTCAGACCTCGAGGGATGAGCGACCATGGATATTAGGGAGTGCATCCTTGACAACCCGTCAGCATTGCCATGTTTGTGCCCTGACCTGTGTTCCACAGAAAATTTAAAGGGTTGTAGGCTTAGGAACCACCTGGTCACTCTAGCATTCTTTTCCCTGTTTTGACACATCCAGGTAAGGGGTGCATGATCTGTGACCAACCGGAATTTTCTCCCCAACAGGTAGTATTTGAGCGTCTCTACAGCCCACTTTATTGCGAGACACTCTTTCTCTACTATGGAGTAATTTTTCTCCTGGGGATTTAGTTTCCTACTTAAATAAAGGATGGGGTGCTCCTCACCTTGAGACTCCTGGGAGAGTACCGCCCCCAGCCCTACCTCAGATGCGTCGGTTTGGACTACGAACTCTTTGGAGAAGTCAGGTGTGACCAACACTGGTTGGGCACAGAGAGCTTCTTTCAGGCTTCTAAAGGCCTGTTCGGTTTCGGGGGACCACTTTACCATTAGCGGTCCTCTTGCTTTTGTGAGGTCAGTTAGTGGGGTTGCCTTAGTTGCAAAATTGGGAATAAACCTTCTATAGTACCCAATTAACCCCAAAAAGGTCCTTACTTGTTTTTTTGTAACTGGCCTTGGCCAATTTTGTATCGCCTCCACTTTGAGTGTTTGGGGTTTGAGTAAACCTCTGCCAATAGAATATCCCAGATACTTGGCCTCCTCCAGACCAATAGTGCATTTAGCGGGGTTAGCAGTTAGTCCAGCAGACCGGACTGCGTCAAGCACAGCTTGGACCTTTGGAAGGTGGGATTGCCAATCTTCACTATGGATTACCACATCATCCAGGTAGGCGGCAGCATACCGAGCATGTGGTTTTAAAATTTTATCCATCATTCTTTGGAATGTGGCGGGAGCTCCATGTAAGCCAAAAGGCAACACCTTATACTGAAAGAGGCCGTCTGGGGTTGAGAAGGCTGTCTTTTCTTTTGCCCTTTCTGTGAGGGGAACCTGCCAGTACCCTTTTGTTAGGTCTAGGGTTGTGAGATATCGGGCTTTGCCCAGTCTCTCTACAAGTTCATCTACCCTGGGCATAGGATAAGTATCAAATTTTGACACCGCGTTTAGTTTCCGGTAGTCATTACAAAACCTTGTTGTACCATCTGGCTTTGGGACTAAGACTATAGGGCTGTTCCACCCACTTTGGGATTCCTCAATTACACCTAGTTTTAGCATTTTTTTAACCTCTAAACTTATAGCCTTTCTTTTGGCCTCTGGGATTCGGTACGGTTTAAGGTTAACTCGGACCCCCGGTTCAGAGACTAGGTCATGTTCAATTACGCTAGTTCTACCTGGCCGTATAGAGAAGATTTCTTTGTTTCTTTTCACTAAATTCTGAACCTCTCGTTTCTGATGAACAGACAGGGTTTCAGCTATGCTAACCTCTGGGTCAGTTTCTTGATTCTCTGATGGACCTGGGGGTACTAGGGTTAACAAGACTTCTCTATCTTTCCAGGGCTTGAGTAGGTTTATATGGTAAATTTGCTCAGGTTTCCTCCTACCTGGCTGTCTTACCTTATAATTTACTTCTCCCACTCTTTCCAAGACCTCATATGGCCCATGCCATTTAGCAAGGAATTTACTCTCCACGGTGGGAACCAGAACTAGTACCCTATCACCTGGAGAAAAAATTCTGACCCTAGCACCCTTATTATATGTATTCCTCTGTGCTTCTTGAGCTTTCTCCATGTGTTCCCTCACTATGGGAAGGACTGCAGCAATGCGGTCCTGCATCTGGGCAACATGCTCTATTACACTTCTGTAAGGGGTAACCTCGTGTTCCCAAGTCTCTTTGGCTATATCCAGTAAGCCCCTTGGGTGTCGGCCATACAATAGTTCAAACGGGGAAAAGCCTGTGGATGATTGGGGAACTTCCCTAATGGCAAATAACAGGTACGGTAACAAACAATCCCAGTTTTTCCCATCTTTATCAACCGCCCGCCGTAACATGCTCTTTAAGGTTTTATTGAACCTTTCCACTAAACCATCTGTTTGTGGATGATAGACTGAGGTTCTGAGATGCTTGATTTTTAGGAGTTTACATAGCTCTTTTGTTACTTGGGACATAAATGGTGTTCCCTGGTCAGATAGAATCTCTTTAGGAATCCCGACCCGGGAAAACAGAACTACTAACTCTTTTGCTATGTTTTTAGCTGAGGTGCTACGTAGGGGAACTGCCTCCGGATATCGGGTGGCATAATCTAATATTACCAATATATGCTGATGTCCCCTAGCAGACTTTATTAGGGGTCCTACTAGATCCATAGCAATCCGGTCAAATGGTACCTCTATTATGGGAAGGGGTACCAATGGGCTGCGGTACGCCTTGAACGGGGCGGTGATCTGACATTCTGGGCATGAGGAACAATAATTCGTAATTTCTGCCAGAACCCCAGGCCAATAGAAGCTTCGGAGAACCTTTTCTTTTGTCTTTTCCACCCCTAGGTGTCCCCCCAATGGATGACTATGTGCGAGGTGTAATACTACATTACGGAATGTCCGTGGTACCAACAATTGTTTAGTTGTAACTGATTTCCTTTTATCAACCCGATATACTAGGTCGTTCTCTACCTGGAAGTAGGGGTAAGCAAGTGACCTATCTGGTTGGCCAGGAGTACTATTCTGGTCCCGTATATTTCCCCTTGCTACCGCTAATGTGGGGTCCTCCCACTGGGCCTTCTTAAAACTCCCAGGACTGACCTCTAGGTCAGCGAGGGTCTTATCCGGTTCTGGGGTGGTAAGTGTCTGCTCAACATCTTGATTTGGGGTATTCCCTACCAAAGTAGTGATGGGGAAGGGAATTTTACAGCACTCCTCCTTTTCCCCCTTCTTATTTGGGCCCTCGTCAACCTCCATTTCTGAAAAAGGGAAAGGATTTGTTTCTTCTAATACTTCTTTATGGTCCGCTATTGAACTCTGGGCGCTATTCTGAGCGGGGGACCACATTTTTAGAAAATGGGGAAAGTCGGTCCCTATTAACACATCATGTGCCAGTTTGGGTACAATACCCACCTTGAAATCTAAAGAACCAAACTCTGTTTCAAAAAAAACATCAACAGTGGAATATTCATGATTATCCCCATGTATACAACAAATTGCCACTCTTTGTGAACTGTTTCCCTGTTTCTTCTTAATGGGCAAGAGGTATTCGGACACTAGTGTGACCATGCTCCCAGAGTCAAGAAGTGCCCGAACCCTCTTACCATTAACATTTACAAATGCCCACAGATGGTTATTCAAGGGGTCCTCTGGGCTAGGGCCCATACATTGGGACAACAGCGAATAAGGTTCCACGCTGTTGCATTGCATGGGCTCATCATTTAGTGGGCAGATTTTTGCTGTGTGGCCCCTCTCATGACAATTTACACATTTAGGTACATAGTCTGTGTCCCACTTAGATCCTTTTCCCGGCTCCCCATGTTGGCTATTGCCCTTAGTGTGCGAACCACTGTTGCTGGTGCTGCGTGAAGGTGGTCGCCGCTCTTCAGCGCCCCTTAACCCCGGTACCCTTTTACCGTCTCTGGAAGAGTCCTGGAACCTCGGGTAGTGGGGTTGCTCCACGACTCTGGGTTGCGGGTGCTCTTCTGCTGCATTGTACCTTTCTACGAGGGCCACAAGCTCATCCGCATTGTGGGGGTCACTCCAACTGACCCAACGGCGTAAGGCAGAGGGAAGTTTCCTCAAGAACTGGTCCATGATCAACCGTTCCACGATGTGGCTGGCTGAGTTGATCTCGGGTTGTAGCCACTTCCGGGCGAGGTGGATGAGGTCATACATCTGGCTTCGGGTGGCTTTATCCATCGTGAAGGACCATGCGTGAAACCTTTGGGCGCGAACAGCCGTGGTTACGCCGAGGCGGGCGAGGATCTCGAACTTCAATTTTGCATAGACGTTAGCTTCGGCTGGCTCTAGATCAAAGTAAGCCTTCTGGGGTTCGCCGCTTAGGAAGGGTGCGATTAGACCAGACCACTCAGCTTCTGGCCATCCCTCTCTCTGTGCCGTGCGTTCAAACGTGAGAAGATAGGCTTCCACATCATCCGAGGGTCCCATCTTCTGAAGGTAGTGGCTTGCCCTGGTCATTTTCGGAACTGGGCCTGCCGCTGCCAGTGGAAGGTTACTGATAGTCCCCCTCAGGATCTCGAGTTCCTGCTGTAAGCCCTGAGCGAACCGCTGTTGCTCCTCTCTCAGCAAGCGGTTTGTCTCTTGCTGGTGTGCATTCGCGTTTTGCAGGGCTGCATTCGCCTGTTGCTGGTTGGCATTCGCCTGTTGCTGGTTGGCATTAATCTCTTGCTGGGCTATTAGCAGCTGTTGCTGGGCTGCATTCGTTTGCTGCTGGTTTGCATTAGTTTCTTGCTGGGCTATTAACAGCTGTTGCTGGGTTTCATTCGCGTCTTTCTGGGCAGCGACATTGCGTACCAGCGCACCCACCACGTCTTCCATCTTGTTTGCAGAGGATGAAAAAAACTTTTTTTTTTTTTTTTTTTCAAAGTTATTCAACCCGCAGACCCCCTAGTGCTCTGCCCGCATTCTCCACCATATGTGACAAACGGCTTACTCCGGGGCTCCGTCGTTTGTCCGGGACTGTTTAGAACACGGTCTTTTAGGGTACTGTAGGTTAAATGATGAGGCGTCACGTACTGTTCCTTTAAACAGGCTATGCCTGGTTTATTCAGTCCCAGGCACTGAGACTGCCACAGTGCATACAACAGAAACACATCAAAACAAAAGCTGCTCACCTGAGCGATAACTTAACTTAGATATCCCTGACTCAGGGTTGGAAGTGGCTTTTCCACTTCCAACATCAAAACACGGTACTTTTGCAGTCTTACACAAATGAACAGAAAGATTGAACCTGTTTGGGGAAGAGGCTTCTCCCCTCTGTAGTTCAGCAGCCTTCCAGCCTCCTGGCTCTTGTGGGGAGACCAGAGCAAACAGGACATCAGTCTTTCATACCTGATTCCTAATTAGCATGACAGGTGACAGAAATCAGGCAGCAGACAAACTCTGGTCTGGATCTCTCATCCCTCAGTTCCAGCGCTTGCCAAACTGTGGGATGGAGTGTATGTATTATAAGGCTGCACTCCCAGGCCAAACAGGATAGAAACTGTCTAGTATCCTGGGAGCCCTATATACGGAATTTATTACCATCCCCTGGTTTCTGTCACAATATATATATATGTGTGTATATATATATATTCGGCGAGTAGATTTTTTGGTGATTTGTCGACCACTGTATGTATGTATGTATATATATATATATATATATATATATATATATATATATATATATATATTATATATATCTATATATTATATATAGATATATATAATCAAAAAATAAATAAATAGATGATACCGTTCTGTGGCTAACAAAATGCTTTTATTTTTGCGAGCTTTCGAGATACACTGATCTCTTCTTCCGGCGATGTTACAATGAATGAAGCAAGCAAAAGGTATACTTAACAACAGTGTCTATTGGAATGGTATGCACCTTAACCCTGGCTGTGCTCAAAGCTGTGACCATGCAGCAAGCTTAAGCCTATAGGGAACCATGTTAAAAATGGTTTTAGAGGCAAAAAGTGACACTGTGTGCTCATTTGCATGTCATTTCCCAGAATCCCTTGCTGCAGTGCTGCAGTGGATCTTGTCTAACATTTCTGACAGTGTCAGCTATGTGAGGCTGACATTGCCAAAATCAGATTCACTGAGACATTTGAGGCTGCACTGGGTTCAGACAAAGCCTCTGACATCTTTAATGATCTTATTAAACTGAAAAAAAGAGAGGTGGATTATTACATGCACAGCGTGACTTTGTCACATTATAACAGGGAAAAACTGATCCCCAGAGGGTTCCGTATTAAAAATCAACCCACTATTGGTCGGACTGATACCGTGTTCTGTAGAAAGTGGGTAGGAATCCTCAACAAATGCTCCTATGACCTGATGATCCTGGTTATTGAGCAGTCCAGGAAAGAAATTACACAGCTCAAAAAAGAGATACAGGTGATTAATGACAAGCACGGTAATACACTTGCATCAGATATCTCTACAAACTGGACTGACAAAATACAGACTACCATTGATCTTCATCGTGAGAATCTCACCAAGTATAAACGGGAGAAACTCAAACAGGTGGCCAGTGATTACCAGGACAAGAGAGTATACAGATGGCTTCTAGGCCTGCACGAACCAGGCACAGGGAGAGGTGGTCAAAGGAGAGTCTTTCCACGTTCCAAAAGATCCCCCGGTACCAGCGCCGGTTACAATACCAGCGATACAGACGCCTCGGATGTCCCAGAGGGAACACACCGGAGCCTTTTTTAGTACCTGGTACAGGGAAAGCACACAAACCACCTATTCCGGACTCCGATGTAGGCGAGCGGTCCGTCAAGGTGGCAGGAAGCTCAAGGTACCTGGAAAGAGAAGCCAAGAAGGGGAGATGGCGCCCAAGGATAAGGAGGAAGGGATTTTCAATCTTTCAAGCCATCCACTCTCCACTGCAGAGACTAATGTACTGCAGAAGGGACTATCATTTGTCCCCACTACCACCCAAGACCCTTTCCTATGGGAAGTTGATATGTACAACTGGATCGACAGCTGCGCCTCAAAGACTTCTTTCAATCAAGTACTGATCAGACGGCCTATGCTGGTAATAAATTCAAAGCCAAGAGCACCTTTGATTCTACGGTAACTAACCACAGTATCGCTACCTTTATGGGGCTTTTGGGGAACGACACAAGGAAACAAATCAAGACTCACAAGAAAAGTTTTTCAAACCTTACAGTAGCAGAGAGAGATGCTATTAAGTCCTTGAAGTCTAATGATGATATCATCATCAAACCAGCCGACAAGGGCGGTAGCATTGTTGTCATGAACTATGTTGACTACAGGGCTGAGATCGAGAGGCAACTTATGGACAATAACTACTACAAAAAACTACAGAAGGATCCCACACCGGTCTATAAGAAAGAAATAGATTCCATCATTAGACTTGGTGTAAACAACCTGTGGATCTCTGAGGAAACTGGCTCCTTTCTATCCCAGGACTACCCCTTGGTCCCAGTTATTTATGTGCTACCTAAAGTGCATAAATCTATTACAAATCCGCCAGGCAGACCAATTATTGCTGCAAGAGGTTCCCTTTGCCACCCACTCTCCCAGTTTGTGGGCTTTTTGTTACAACCCATGGTCATGAAATGACATAATTTGTCAAGGATACGATGGCCTTTATTAATAAACTGGGCACTATTACCTTTGACATCACCAATATGTTATTGGTGACGCTGGATGTCTCCAGTCTTTACACCAATATTCAACATGGTGAGGGACTGGAGGCAATCCGAGAACATCTTTCTAATCATATGGAACATGGCGGTCCACCTACTGAATTCATCTTACTTTTGATTTAAGTTATTCTTCACAAAAAATTTTTTAGGTTTGAACGTGACTTTTACCTAGAACTTACAGGAACAGCCATGGGTTCCAATATGGCACCTGCCTATGCTAACCTCTTCATGGACAGTTATGAACAACTACATCTTTTAAATGATGCACCCTTTGCTGATAATATTGTCCATTACACCCGCTACATTGACGATATCTTCTTGATATGGGGAGGCAATGAGGACGAACTACTACAATTCATTTCGTACCTCAACATGATTCTGTCTACAATACGCTTCACGGCGAAATACAGCATGGATAGGATTCCATTTCTGGATACAGTGGTGTATAAAAATGGTGGATTACCTGCAACAGAGATTTTGCAGAAACCTACAGATAAAAATACTTTGCTCTGTACCACGAGCCATCACACCGAGCCTCTTAAACGGGGTCTTTCCTACTCCCAGATGCTGAGGGTTAAGCGCATTACTAGCGACCCGAAGCTGGTAGAGGGTGCTTTATGTAAAATGGCTAATAGGTTTCTTGATAGGGGATATCTAAGTTCAGAAATTGACATGGCCCTTACTAAAGCTAGGGCCGTGGATAGGAAATCTCTCCTCTCACCACATACAGCCGGAATGGAGGCCAGCCGCATTAACATCAGTAGCACCTTTACTACCGCATCGAATGTTATTCGTTATACGTAGCATCAAAAACAACTGGAACATCTTGAGCAATGACCCTAAAATAGGTAGTATCTGTCAGGTACCACCTAGGATGTGCTATCGCCGGGGTAGAAACCTGGGGGACTTTCTGGTGCAGGCTGATCCATCGACTAAATATGCACCTACAACCACATGGCTACAAAAGAAGCCTGGTGTATATAAATGTCATGGGTGTATCAATTGTGTTTTTTTACAGATTGGCCAATCCTATGCCCATCCACATAATGGAAAACCAATACACATTAAAACCTCCATGAATTGTGAGACGAGATTCGTTGTGTATTTTATCAGATGCCCTTGCGGGCTTTATTACATAGGCAAAACTAGCCGCATGTTTGAAGAATGCATGGCTGTTCACAGGTCTACGATCAGGAAAGCGATGATGGACTCGAACACAGGGGAGGACTACAAACTTCTTCCTGTGGCTAGACATTTCAAACAGGAGAAACATAGTCTGTCTACACTAAGATGCATGCCCATCTTACAAGCTGTCACCTCGTCCCGAGGTGGAGACCGGAGTAGACTTTTGCTGCAACTGGAGGTTAAAATGATACACAATCTTAAAACTATGTCACCTTTTGGCCTCAACGAGGACTTCAGACTTGGGTGCTTCATCTAAGAAATTTTTCTAGTGTCCCCCATATGTGATCATTGTGTAGCTTTTTCTGATTTTTTGGCATTGTCCTCATCATGGGCTTTCATTTATTGCCCTTCATTCAAGTTTGACTTATCTTACTAAATCTTCCCTTGATTTTATGTCTTTCCATCCCTGCTTCCCACCTTTCCCTTTTTCCCCTACCTTTTCCCCCCCTACCAGAAACAACCTCTCCTGCGCATGCGTGGCGCTCAAGTTCCGGCTGCTTAGCAATGAAGGGCATGATGAAGGAGAGGGGGAGGGAGGAGAGGTTGTTTCTGGTAAGGGGGGTTCCCTTAGTTACCTATAATGCTCCTCACTGCTGACAGTGCGTGTGATAGATGCGTGGTGATGACGTCATCGCCTGCTCGACGGAGATGGCTGCAGTCACACAGGTGTGTGCATTTTTGGTTTTAGTTAATTGTTTGTTACTGTTAGATGGTGATGGGTATATATAGGTGATGGTGGTCATTGCGTGGTGAGCACTCCCTTGATAAAGGTCCTGTCCCTAGGACCGAAACGTTGGTGATTGTGCCTGCTGTTCAATACATTTTTTTCATTACCACTAAGTGTGCTGTCTCTTCCTTGCTGCATGTACTTCGGATTCCCTGGACTCCATGGTCTGCCTGGTAAGGAGCCTTTGATTATACTTGTCCATATGGGACCAGCACCTGTCTTCATCTTTATTTGTGTGCCATCTGCTCTGATACATATATATATATATATATATATATATATATGTGTATGTATATATATATATATATATATATATATATATATATATATATATGTAGTATTAAGACTTCTGTGGGTGGACCTGACTAGTAATATATAGGCCAGTAACCCCAGAACTGGATGGCCTAACAGCAATAAACTCTACAATTTAATTTTGCAGCGGTCATATTGTTACTGTATCATTTATGTGTAATAGTGTATAAGGTGACCCTGCAGTTGAGGATCACAGTGTCAGGTTATATATAACATGTACTGTACATTCATATATATAAATCCCGTTATAATTCACTACCGATGTGTTGTGTCCGGTATCTCCGGCCCAACGCCACGTGAATGGCACACTGCAAAACATATATGTATCCAGGGCTGGTTTCTGGCTACCAGTCTGCCCTTCTGGCAGTAAGCCCTGGTAAATGCAGGCCTGCCAGGACTAATCCTGGGTTTTATCCATCCCTAGTAGCTTCAGTGAGTCACAGGGGAGGCCGGCAACTAAGCCTATGCCAATAGGCCAATCAGGCACTCAGACCTGGTTCCTGCTTTTCCTGTACTTAAGAAGCTGCACACCCCATATTCAGCAGTTGCCTCTACCTTGAGAGAGGCTGGTCTACCCGAAAAACTGTGCAGGGCTCTGTCAGTTTATACTCCCTCCCCTAGGGGAGTGGAGTGGGAGATTTTACCCTCACTTCACCAGGGAGTAAGGGAAGAGCTAGGACTGCTTCAGATGCTCTTGGCTGTGAGTGAAGGTCCAGGGTACATCCTGAGGGTGAAGGCCCTAAGAACTGCCGGCTGCTGTGAATGCTGTAAAGATCTGCAGTGTGCAATAAAGTGTGTTCATGTTCTACTATACCTTCCGGCCTGAGACTGCAAACTATCAGGGGGAAGGGTAAAGAAGTTCTCACATCCCTGGGGCCTGCAAGAGATGGAGGTGCTGTCACCGTGAGTACAAATCAGTTATTTCCCCAGAAGCCTGTTCTGACATCCCCTACCACCATGCAGGAGACTCAGATCTACTGAGAGCCAGCAGGTATATACCACACCACACCGTGTAGCAGTGAAATCTCCCAGGGGGGGGAGGGATATGTGTTACATATACATAGATCCATAGGACTCAGGCCCCACCTCAGTGACAGACCATATAGTCTGAGGGAAAGAGAGGTTACATGTATATTGAAGAAGTGCATTATTTTAAGCATGTATTGGTTCACCGAGTCATTTGAAGAAAGTATTTAGGGTTCCGACCCTTTTTGAATACAAACATTGGTTTGGAAGTTCATTTATTTCTCAACTTATCTGATCATAAAACATGCCAATTTATGATGTAAAGGCCTGATGTAAAAGCCATGGTTAGGGACCCTTTTCCCTGTGTTGTGCAGTATCAGGGACACAGTGTCTACGCCACGTGGTGACACATAACTTGTGGTCTGGGATCAGACCACCTACATTCAGAGACTATCTATGGTGGGATGCTCCTGCTAGAGACCACCCCATGCGGAGGCGGAAGGCATCGTTGGAGCAGACTGTCTGTTGACTGTTGTTCAGCTACACCCGGGGCTGGAGCACCCGGGAATGTATCCACATAAGTGCACCAACATTCACGTGTGCAGCGCTGTCTCACACTTGGGGGTGGGGAAGGCCACTGGGGTCTGGACACTGGGACACTGGTGCCCCTGCACCCAAGTACTGTGGGTAAATTCTGTGGGTTGGTATACATATATGTCTATTGCTTTTACTATTGTTGTCATTGTTTATTACCTCCCAGTATATACTGTTCCTCATACTCTGTGTGTATTACTGGGAATATTGTCTTGGGATGGGTTATCCTACTATGTGAGGATCCTTCTCAGGTGGAGGCGCTGTTTAGTAGATATACATACACTTCAGACTCCCCAGTAGCGGAGGATCAGGCCTCCTGTTTGTCACACAGGTATAGCAGTACACGTAGTCGCTCTGACACAGAAGAAAGGGGGCTAGAATAAATACAGATTGTTTTATGTTAGTCGAAGCAGTGCTGTGTGTGTTGACAATAATGAATCTATTGTGTACTGCTTTGTGCTGATGTATGTGGATTGAGAAGAAATTTACGATCCAAAGTCAAAGTTTTTTGTATGCTGTGTTGTACTTCGTTAGGTGAATAGTCTTTTTCGACAAATCTTTGTCCCATCTCAGTGAGTTGCAGTTTGCAATTTACTAGATCATCTGGGAAAAAGGTAATCTCTTTCCGAGAGGAGAATGGCAACTCTCAGCATGTGAAAGTATGTTTAGAGAAAAATACTGGACCTGCCCTCCAAAAAAATTAAAAGAGTATTGATTTATGCAAAAAGACGTATTTAATCTTCAATCAAGATTATACAAAAAACAGCAGCACATATTGTTTGAGGAAAGGGTTAGGGGCCCTGAAATGCCAGGGTTGCTATCTTTCGTTAGGGATAATGTGTCATATGCTGCTGTTTTTTACATCATTTGGATTGAAGATTAAATGCTTTTTTTTGCAGCAGTTAATAATCTCTTTGGGTTTTTTTTAGTGCTGGTACAGTAAAGCATTTCTCTTTTAGATTTTTTTTCTGCATCCAGCAGGACCTGAGCACCAACCGACAATTCGTTTTTCAGAACTCGTGGCTGCATGTTCTAAATTATATTTTTTCATAGACATTCGTTGACATTATGTTTTGTTTATTTGGAGCTAAGATTTCTATATTAGAATGAGAAATAATATTAGAATGCAATATATTTTTCAGCAATTAACTTAGTTTTTTTTGTGCTGGGCCTGCAATAATAAATGTACATAATATTTCTGGAGTTGTGCATGGACTGCATCTTCTTTATCAATGTCATACCACAAAATGTTACACAGGCTGTAGTGAGCTGCAGGTTTACTCTGACTTCTTCATAGTGTTGCCAATGCTGAATAGAGGATCTAGGAGGAGGGGGTAACAGACATCCAATAATGGGTATCGAAGTTGGATGAGCAGAAATTACTGTTGACTTTACCCATTATCTGATACCCTCATCCCCCTCTGAGTTTGCTAAGAGGACGACGTCTTACACTATTTACCCACAACCAATGGCAGAGGCAAAAATCCCAACTCATGTCTCTTGTTCCTTAACATTCGAAGCGCGACAGTGACATAACCTGAGCCGGGGAACGTCTGAAGTCAGAACTGGATCCAGTTCCTTGAGTTGTGTGGTGTATAATTGGGCCCTGAGGAGCTGCCTGCTGCAGCTGTTTTCCAAGCTGTGGAAGGGCTTTGTGCCTCCCTTACAGATTACTCATAGTGAGACATCTCCAGAGGGACACTCAGGGCAGACACACACACAGCAAAACACTGCAGAATTAGCAGCTCCTATGCACTTCATATCAGATATTTACAACCTGGGTATGGTGATATCGGGCCAGATTATTATATAGTGCCAACTATTTGTTCAATGCTTCACTGCACAAACATTAATAATATATATATTTTTTCCTGATGTAGCTCTGACAGTGTATGCTGCACTGTTCACAAATTTTTGCAGGGACAATGAGTGCCCCGAATATCTTACAATCTAATGTTGGTGCCTAAAGCACAGGGCGAAAAGGGGCCTTATTTACTAAATTCCCCCAACTGTAAAACCAGAGCAAAGGCATCTACCAGATCTATAGAAGGAAAACCCGTCATCTTTTTCAATTACCTTTAACTTTTCTTTGTTCAATCTGCTGCTGTTTTTTTGTTATTTTTTATTCCACCAAGTTACTCTGTTGTAATACATAAAGCTTCATAAACCAGTGCTCTTTAAGCTTTATTTCCCCACCATGTACCCCTTTTCAAACGATGCCAGTACTGAGGCACTTCAACAGTTTACCAATATTTAAGGCAATTAAAGTTCCTATTACGAACAGAAATGAAATAGCTAATTACTCATACATTTTATCCTTACAATTACATAAACAATTAATATTATCATAATTGGCAGTATTCATAAATGCAATTATAAATTCCTAATTTTGTTTTTCAATGTAAAGCAAAATAAAATAATCTTGAAATCATTACTACACTGGAAACCAAATATTATTTGCTTTCCCACTGGGGTCCTTTCAGGTTAGACAAAGGGAAACCATGGGAAACCTTGCTGAAATAAACTATACATGTTTAAGAGCATTATACAGGATAAAATAATATACTGTTGGGATAAAGGTATTCCTTGGTTCCCCTCTAAATGAAACATATAGGGGTTTATTTTATATCTGCCAAAATGGCCAATCGGGATGTTTTTGTGCACATTTTGACCACTTCAGATTATATAAAATAATCCCCATAGAAACAGCAGGAATAAATGTAAGTACATTAGGCATGCCACAGAATGTTGTGGCATTTATTAAGATGATAGGGTACTGCTGCGGCACAGTTTATTCGAGCATTTGCCCGTTCTGTGCCGCAGCAGTAGCCTGGCGCGCGCCCGAGAGTGACGGGCGCACGCCGAAGCAGCGGAAGAGCGCCCTCCGATCGGGGCGCTCTCCCTACCGCTGCCGGGTCCGCCGAGTCCCCCGGAACCCCCTGCCGCTGTCCCGCGATCGCGGGACACCAGGGCTCCCTCGGGGAGCCCCTGGACGCGCGTGCAGGGGGCGCACGCTCCCGATGACGCGTGACCGCGCGTCTATGACGCGCGGCACGCCGAGGGGCGGCCACTAGCAAGCCGGGAGATTTCCCGGCTTGCGGTACCGACCACACTTCAATAAAGTGTGTCGGTAGTGTAGCTATTAGTATTTCCACATTACAAAAATGCCTCATATGTCAAACACTGAGAACAAGGAAAGCACAGTATAGTTTTGGAAAGTGATCAAAGTGCCATTAGAAAGTAGCAGTGACTTCTGGTATGGCACCAGTGCAACAGTTGCAGGCGAATGGTTGCTAGTGTAGCCTCGCTCTGCAAAGCAAAATCGCACTGGGAAAAAATCAATGGCACCATGGCCAGCTCTCTGGGAAGCAAATCTGCTGGAACTGCTCAACAGAAGAGAGCAGAGAAAAGTGAGAAAATAATGATTCTGCTAAAATGTCCCCTGAGAAAAAAGTTATAAGGCAGCAGGGAGAGATAGAGGAACAACAACAGGATACCACCCTTAAAGGGGCAGGCTCTGAATATGCTGCTATGGCCAAAGCACTTGCAAAAGAGTTAATGCCTGCATTAAATAAGAGATTTGACTCCTGCAAAAGTCCCTTAAAGATTTTAAAGAGGAACTCTCCTTGCAAAATGTAAGATTGGGGGAGGTGGAGACCAGGGTGGGAGATTTACAAGATGGGAGAAACTCAGTCAGAAGTCCAGGAACTAAAAAAGAAAAATCAAGCCTTGGAGTAAAAGGTAGACGATCTTGAATATACATCCAGGAGGAGCAATATAGCAATTATTGGGATACCAGAGTCTGTAAAACCATATCAACTTATGGATTTCTGCTCAAAATGGCTCCCGGAGAATTTGAGGTTACCTTCATATCTCGGCTACCATCAAAGTTAAAACAGCCAATAGACTGAGTCCAGCAAAATATAAAGCAGAAAGACCGAGAGCAGTGATGGCTAAATTGCTGGACTTAAGTGAAAAATATATAGACTTCTGTGTACTTACAAGGACTCAGGAGGAATTGTATACGAGGGATCCAAGATATTAATATTCCAGGACTATTCGATGGCAGCCTCTAACATAAGGAGAGAGTTTGGAAAACGTTGTAGCTCTTCGTTTCAACAAAACAAGAGATTTAATTGGGGGTTTCCAGCCACTCTGTGACTTTTCACAGCGAATGGAGTAAAAATCTTCAGAGGCTAGGGAAGTTGAAAAGTATACTCGTGAGCACCACAAAGATATTGAAGACAGGCGAGCGGAGCGTGATCAGAGACGTGAGCAGGATCGTCATTCACCAACCGGAGAAAGAGCTCACAGTGAGGATACAGCGTGGAGCTGATTGCAGCAGAAGATACCTGGTTTAAGTATCAAGAACTATTTATGAGTCTTTGTTTTATAAGGAGCATATATGGGGGACTGATTTCTTCAACTGTTCCAATATAGTCTGTGACTGTATGTGGATTTTAACCATGCAGATATGTATGTTCAATATTTGTAGGGTTAATTTGCGGGAAAGAATTGCAAATATAGCAAGTTGCTATGATATAATTATAAATACATTAATGTGTTAGGCCGCGGGCATATTGCCTCGGGCCGCACTGAGCCGTGCTCCTGCTCTGCCTCGCCTGCTCAAGCTGGTGCTTTTTTGCGTCCTGGCAGGCGAGGCAGTGAGCATGCTTTGGGGGAGGGGCAAAGGCGGGGCGAAGGCGTGACGGAGGCGGAGCGGAGGCGTGGCGGGAGGCGGGGCTAGTCCCTCGTTCTCATTGAATGGTTGCGGTCACGTGACCGCTCCTCCGCTCCCCTCAGTGCCGAAATTTAAAATCTGGCTGTCTCCTTCAATTTGCTGAGCGTCCGCACGCATACGGAAGCGTGCGAAAGGGGATACTAAAGCCGCGCTGATTACAGATGAAGGGGGTAAGTTAATCTGCTCAGCGCGGCTCAGCGGGGTCTGTGCTACCATGCTTGCGGCCTTAGATGCTAAGTTGTTAGAGTTAGATTAGACCAGTGCACTGTATTGTTCAGTAAGAAGAAGGGCAGGGCTGGGGGGAGCTGAAGGGAAAGTAAAACTGGATAGAATTTGTACTTACGGAGATAAAGAAAGTCAACAAATGTTAAGATTTCTGTTATTTGTTCTTTTTGGGGCTAGTTTTGTGTTTTTCTGTTTTTTATATATTTTAAATGCCACACTCGCCTGTTTATCCACAAGGTCTCTCCACTGTGTTAAGCTTTATGAATAGCTCCACTGGGTATATCCTTTGAGAGAGTAAGTTCCCTATGAGAATTATTTAATGGAATGTAAAAGGAATAAATTCCCCTATCAAAAAAATTAAAGTTCTGAACCACCCTAAGCGTCTTAAAGCCAAAGTTGCATTAATTTAGGAAACTCATCTAGATGCAACAGAAAGGAAAAACTTTGGAGAAACTGGGTGGGTAAATGTATATTTTCCCCAGCAGTAGGGAAAAAAGGAGGATTAGCCATTTTAATAAATAAATCTTTACCATATGAAGTTATCTCCACTGGAGGGGATGTGGAGGGGAAAGTGGTACAATGCCTTGTCAGAAAATATATTGAGGAATTGAAAATAAATAATGTCTATTGCCCAAATGAATATGATCAAAATGTTGTCCAAACTCTGACTGATACTATACTCGCTGGAATAGACAGTAATTTGGGTCTGGAAGACTGCTGGCGAATGTTTAACCCTTTGGAAAGAGAATAGACTTTTTTTCTCTCACACCACATAATTCATTCTCCAGAATAGATTATATTTTTGCCAATAGTCAGGTAATGTAATGGGGAAGGTCACAGATACTAAAATAGAAGATATAATCATCTCGGATTATGCCCCAGTATTGGTGGAGGGTAATATGGGACAAAGAGTTCATGGCGATAGAATATGGAGATTTCCTTCTTATTTGTATAATAACGAAGAATTTAAAACATTTCTTCTAAACATTTGGTTTTATTTTAAGGAAACTAATGCGGCTCATTGCAATGCAGGAAAGTTTTTCTGGAAGACTGGGAAGGTACTTTTAAGAGGGAAAATAATTGCATATATAAATAAGAGAAGGAAGGAGATTGATTTGGAGTTCGCTAAGGCTAGCAAAGAGTTAAATTATAGATTCTGTGCTTTTAAGCTAAATCCCACTACAGATAATAGAGACAGTAATATGAGAGCCAAGGATTTATATGTGAGGTTTGACTGCATAGGAAAGAACAAAAGAAAATACAGTTTAGAGATCTAAACTTTTACATTTTTGGAAACTGTTGAGTAATATGGCTAGAAAACCTATGAAGTCAACCCATATTGTGAGAATAAGGGAACAAATTGGGACATATCACCCATAACCCTAAAGAGATAAATAAGGTTTTTCTAAATTTCTACCATCATTTATATAGTAAAAGCAAAATAGATGAAGAAGCACTGTATGGTTTTCTGGGGAAAATTAAGCTCCCTAGTTAGACAGAGAAGAGCAGTTGATGTTAAATGCTCCTATAACAATTGAAGAGATAGAAAATTATATTAAAACTCTTAGAAATGGGAATGCTCCAGGCCCAGACAAATTTACAGGAGAGTTTTTATAAAATGCGTATTGATGAAATTGGGGCCCCCCTCAGAGAAGTGTTCAAAGAAATTCTAGATAGAGAAAAATATAAAGAGATGGGTAAAACTGCCTTTGTAAAAATAATTCATAACGAAGGAAGAGCCCCCTTGAACCCAGAATCTTATAGACCAATCTCTCTTTTGAACCAGGATGCACAGATACTATAAAAAAAATATTGGTCAATAAACTTGCTATAGTCCTACCAAAATTAATACAGTACGTGCAGATCAGATAGTCTGTGTAAAGGGCAGAGCCTCTGTTAAAAATATCAGAAAGGTTATAACAGCTATACACTTTACAAAAACTAATAAGCAAAGCATACAGATAATGTAATAATATTAGTGGTTGCCAAAAAAGCTTTTGATAATGTAGGTGGGAATATCTGATAAATGTTCTGGGAAAAATGGGTATTACAGGAACCTTTCTTGGTGCGATCTTAAAGCAGTCTTACTATTACAGGAGATAGGACTTTTCAGAGGAACAAGGCAGGGCTGCCCTTTATCCCCCCTGCTTTTTAATATTGCGATTGAACCACTTGCTGAATATTTTAGAAATACTATATGACAGAATTTAAAGGGATCAAGATAGGAGAAAAGGAAACTAAGATAGCCTTATTCAGAAAGATTTATTGTTATTTGTGTCAAATCCAGAAGAGGCTATAGAAAGAATACGTGAGCTATTTGAAGAGCTTGGAATTTTGGGGGGGTTTTAAGGTGAATGCAACTAAAACGGAAATACTAATCCTATCAAGTAAAATCAATATGAAATGGGAAGGAAATTGCCCATTCAAGGTAACTAGGAAACAACTTAAATATTTAGGAATCTATATTGATCCGGAGGGTAAATATCTTTACAAAAATAATTTTAGGGCAATTACCACTAAAATAACCACAGAATTAGAGGGGTTGCAAAATGTACCACGTCATATGTCTGGAAGATGTCATATTGTTAAAATGATCAGTTTCACAAGATTAATCTACCCTCTACAGAAGTTACCAATATTACTGAAACACTCTGATGTTAAACTTCTAAATAAAGCAATTTCTAGGTTTATTTGAAGGACAGGGAGAAATATTAGTAAATTATGTCTGAAGAACAAGTGAGGGCGTGGGGGCTTAATTTGTCTAATATTAAAAAAAAAAAACTGACCTGGGTTGCAAGACATGTAGGACATTGGATAACTGGAAACAACTACAGTAATACTCATGCCTAGAATTAGAGGTGCACTTGTATCCCCAGTTAGTCTCCCGGGATTTTACATGTAAAATGTAGAGTAACACCAATGGAAGCCAAAGGAAACCAATTAATTAAGGATACATGGGCTACTTGGAGAATATTGAGAAAGCAATTTGGGTGATCATTAACTTGCTCAAAATGTTTAACTATACAAGGAAATTTAAGGTTTCTCCCAGGAAAGATAGAGGCTTCTTTACAGATATGGAGAGACAAGGGGATTAGAACTCTGGGCCAGTTGCTAAATGTATGTATGTACTGTATGTCTTTATTTATATAGCACCATTAACGTACATTGCGCTTCCCAGCAGTAATATATGTGACAATCGTATAAATAACAAATAATATAAATGTAACACTGTTTCCTCATGAACACAGAAGCTACTAATGCTGTGTGTAATTACCTGTGTGGCTCTCAGGAGCCTAAGCCTCCACACAGGGATCCTGGGGTACATATATAATCACAATACTCGTGGTGCAACGCCTCCACCTGAGAGGGATCCTGACGGAGCGGGAGGAGTCCCTCACAGGACACAACACAATAATACTCAGTGGCATAAACAGAACGGTCTCTACTGATCACATACACATATAAAGTATAAATACTTATTACTCGATAAGTTCCCAACTTCAGTCGCTCCCATCCAAGAGTGCGTATCCCTTTCACACCACCGTGTACCCCCACACCGTGTCCACAGTATAACCCATGTCCCGTGGTCAGCGCTGCCACTATGTGCGAGTACTCAGTTGGTGCACATGTGTAACGATACCTGCCCAGTGCGGCGGCACCTGAGTGTTCAAATCTCTTTGCAAAGGATCCGACATCTCCTGGGCGACGTCCGGTTCCACCAGCAAGATGCTCTGTCAGGGCAGTCCACCCTGAATATAGTCCTGGCAGTCCACCCTGAATATAGTCCTGCACTCTGGTGGAGTAGGCCTGATCCCAAGCCTCTTTGCTGGAAGCACAGCTTCCTCTGTATCCCTTACTGTACTCTATAGCACTAATGGGGCAAGATACCTAACCTAGGGCCTGTCCCTGAAGCACAACAAACCATGATATTGCTCTGGACCTAACTGGGCATATGACATGGTGTTTAAAGATGAACTGGGCATATTTATGACGTAGACCACCACATCTGATCTTGTTTCTCTACCAGACGCTGGGCAGGTCATTCAGCATGATGTCTGGGAGCTGTATAATCCTGGGTGCTGGAGCAGGTGTGCATCTGGCATCGGGCAGGGGTAGATGGTCTGGGAGGATGTTTTCCTCCTGTCGTGGCCTAGCTCTTACCGGGGTTGTCATTGCCTCCAACAGAAGGGTATATGTGTATCCTGGAGATGGAGAAGGTGAGCGGAGGGGGTCCCGTGGTGTGCTTCGTGTTGGCAATGTGAAAGTCAATTCCAGGGACTGAGAGGGTGCACGGAGGATATGGGAGAATAAGGTGCCTCCATGGGAGAATAAGGCACCTCCAGGTCACCCTCCTTCTCCTGCGTCAGACATACAGGGGCAGGGACTCCAAGCAAAAAATAGAGCCCCACGATTTTCCTCTCAATCTTCTCCAGACGAATACCCATGCACCATCCATAGTCTCCATGGTCTCCAAAAGATGATCCATCTTGGCCTCCTTTCTGATCTGTATTGCTCAGATGAGTTCTCAGTCATTTCAATACCACTAAAAAACATCCAGCATGCGAACGACTAAGCTGTATCTGGTGCAAGGAGTGATGTGTCATCCTGTCGAACTTCGGCATGGCTCGGCGCTGTTGGAGGTGAGCTGGGGGTTACCAAAAGTGGGGAATGTTAGTATTGAATAGAAACCCCCCAAATATTATTAATACTTTTTTATTTTGGGGGGGGGGTTTACCCGAATAAATAACACATGCAAAGTTTAATTATACAGCAAAATGCAACATTGTTGAGAAAATAAAAAAGTTGTGATTTAATTTTTTTTTATTAGCTTAAAAACGAGAAACGAGAAGTAAGGTTTTGTTTTGTACAGTACACCCCATTAACCAGGAAGTAGATTACAAGCATGAAACATCTCGGTGTAAAATGTTATTACAGGTTATGACATGTGGCAAAAGTATTAAAGTCGTGAAGCTGGCAATACTGACTGCATAAAAGTAAAAAGGCAACATTTTAAAAAGCGATATTAGCGTTCCATCGAACTTCATCCATATCATCTTTTGACGCTCGATTTCAAAATGTATTTTCTGGGAAAAAAAGATTATGCTATAAGTTCCGGTAGTGCGCATGCATCAAGTCATGCTCTAGTGCTCATGTGTACAAGCATTGACGGGCTATGGTAGGCATATTGTACACTACACTGTAGTGTCATCAGGAATTAAATTTAATACTGTAAAGTACATTATATTTACCTTCATTATAAATGTTGCCATTTGGGTGGAGATGAGCCAATGTCAGAGGTGCATTGTGCATACAAGCTGGGTTCACTCATGTAGTCTACATTAATCATTCAGATCTAATACTATCTCCACAGAGGACTGGATGTGTCATGGTGTGAGAGTTTCCTCCATTTACCATCGGGAGAGCTGAATCATCTTGCCGCTGACGAGGCGTAACCCAGACGTTAACATCTCGATCTGTGGTTTCAGTTCCAGTGTGCGGTAACCCTCGCCATGCCACATGCCATGCCTGTTTGTTTTTAACCTGATGTACGCAGAACCTTTAACTGTTATTAATACACATTTGTGTTTCATTCTTCACAATGAGCGTTGTGCGCTGTGCTTTTTTCCTCATACACTAACCTAGACAGCTTATCGGAGCGTGGGAATTCTCCTGCCAGCAAATCACCAATTTGCCAGTATTGTAAAGCAGGACGGGCACCTTTTCTAAGGTATCAAGGGGGCATGGATTAACTTGGCCCCTCTGCATACTGAGCCCAGCCTCTGCTCTGGCTCCACAGAGTCTGGATTCTGACAAATTGTTTTTGCTTGCCTTATGTCAGGCCAAGATGCGGGTACACAAGTATAACTGCAGTGCCCCTCCTGTTCTATCACCTTGGCATCCTTGAGCCTTTCAAGTAAGGACTCCGGACAGACACAGAGGAACCAAGCTTGGTCGCCAGCTGGTTTTTCTGGAATCCATGATTTAGAAAGCCCTCAGTTCATATACAAGTTATCAATATATACACATTAAACTATGCCCATTTAATAAAATATATTGTGTCCTGTTTTCTGTGTGTGCTGAAAGTTATGGGTTCTTATTTTGGTGTCAGGAATGGAGTGAGTATATATTTCCTACATTCACGAGCCTCATTTTTGGCACACATGAGAAAATAACTTAAAAACTTTTAGACACTTTCAAAACCTGCTAGCTTGAGCAGCCCCTGAACCCCTAAACTAGGTTCAGTATACATGTATGTGGGTACCTCTGATATACTGGGGAGCCCCTGCTATACCTTCAGATATCTTTTAACCCCTTCATACCCATTTACCTTGTCTGGAAGATGCTGCAGCTTGGACTCGGGCATCCCTGGCAGTCTAATTCAGTTTGAATGGGACTGCCAGGGACCCCCGCTGTGTTAATCCGATGGGCCATTAGTCTGTCTGCAGAAATGTCACAGAAATGTTGCAGCATTACTGGGGTATTGCCCCAGATTTTCCCAGGCAAGAGCTCAGATACTCGTGGCTGCATCAGTAGACACACTCGGCAAAGACTTTCTCCGCCAAACTCACCCTGAAACACAGCCTAGAAATCTCCCGATCACAGCATCCAAGTAACGGCAAAAATCACATAATTCTTTAATGTCGCAAAATCAGTATACAGTTGCAGTAATACATTTTTGACATCTGGGTCCCAGAGCTGACACTCTACAACCCTAACACACGGGTCAGGGTTAACCAAGTGGACTTGACCTTTATTATAAGCCTGGTAAACCCCTTCACCATCACAACTAGCTATCTATACTCTGCTATCAAGAGAATCTAGGTAGTCTCTTTCATTTGTATAACATGTAGGGACTAATAGTATGTAGCCCTTTTTCTGACACGCTAAAACGACTACGGGTAACCGCACGCACCTGCGGCTCCAGGAGATCTGAGCCTCCGCTAGCTGGGAGCCTGGGGTAACACTTATAGCGCAGCGCCTCCACTTACCCAGGATCCCAATGATATGAGATTCCCCTGGGCAAGAAACACATACACACACATGTATGATGCAACCCACTTTACTGTATATGATAATGCATGGCAACCTTATCACTGTAACATGCAATTAGCAATAACACTTATCATACTTATACTCTAACGGTATAACTTTAGTGGCTGCCCCCTCATCAGGAGAAACGTCTCTGTCCCCTCACCGCGTGCCCCACACACCGTGTCCATATATAATGTGATGGTACTATATGGTATAGGCTCAGTCTTGTAACCACTCGCTCAGTGTTCCTACAAAGAGTTTAGCCTAAGGCGGTATCAGCGCCTGATGACCGGTGTTGGTGCACTTGATGATATAGTACCTGCCGAGCACTCCAGTGCGCGGATCCGCAACTGCTTCACAAAGGATCCGTCGAGTTCCGGCCCGACATCCAGGATCCACCGTCCGGGAAGACCCCAACAAGATGGCCTCTGCAACCGCAATGAAGGGCAGCGCCCAACCTTCTGCACGGGTACGCCGCGTCAATTGAGTCCCTATCTGACTCCGTGACTACCGTGACATTCGCTGCACTATAGGCCGTCCCTACAGCACAGCAACCTTGGATGGCTTAGGGGAAACTCCTAGGGCTTACAGGGTAGCCTATCCTATGCAAGTGGGTCACTGACCCCCTGCACCCACACTACCTCTCCCGTACCCACCCGGGTCCCCTCTGGCTAACTTCTCCCTAACCTCTGCAGCAAACACAATGCACTCACACAGTCACCCTGCAGCAACCCACTGCACTCACTCGGTACCTGCAGCAACAACACACTGCACACGGAACCTGCAGCAACAACACACTGCACTGCACTCACTGTGCCTACTTGTCAGTGCTCACAGCACTACCAGCCATGACACTGACAAGCCTGCACACTCACACACCTAAGGGCAGAGTCCCTAACCTAGGGGCTGTCCCTTAGTACTTACCCCCTACCCTGGTGGGGATTGGGGCCTGCCTGGGACTTGGGGATCCTTACCGGGTGCAGGAGCCACTTGCTCCTTACACCCTTCCTTCCCCTTCCTGCTCCCAGCTCCAACTGCCAAACGTGGTCCCCGCAACATTGTAGCCTTCCTCCACAGGAGAAGCTGCAAAACCCTATTTGCTGGCTGGCTGCACGTGATGTGGGTGAAAGGGCAATCCCCAGAGGCTGCTGGGAATTGTAGTCCACTCAGGACCTCTTTAGCATTTGGAACGCGTGCGCTACCCTTACTGCGCCTGCGCGCCCAATGCGCACGCTCGCGCTACATGTCATGGCGGCCCCCGCTAGCCGGGTGCGCCACCGAGGCTCCGGGGACTCGGAGCGCTCCCTCCTCCGGCCCCCACCCTCGCGCCTGCCGGCGGGTCCGTCGCTGGCTCCGGCGGCACCCGCGATCGCTCGGCACGCTACAGAGGGGGTCTTTTGTGCTGAAATAAGACAAGGGCTACATTCTCCCCCTCGCAGAATCACAACGATCTCACTTGGGTAGCAGCCATGCAACAGGGAGTTATATAATGAAAAATGCATTCCAACCGATACACCACACACAACATGCATTTGTTCACCGGTACCCGACATACTCGCATGGATACCCGAGGCCAGCGAGTATCATAGTGGAGTGCCCCTAACTGATTTAGTGAGGGTTTCTCACTTTGACTCCTGTGAGTCTTTTGGAACTCAAGATCAGGTATTACAGTCTCTACCGCCAAACAATCGCCTCCCCCTCGCAGAAAAAATAGTAAGGGGTTTTTGGTATGGCCCCTGGCCTGATCTTCCATTTTCGTCTCGCAGGAGACAGGGAGATTCAGTCTCTTGCCTCGGTCCACCACATGGTGAACGAAACGCTCCATCGTGCGTATGGAAAAGGCAACAACTTCCAGAGCGGTCTCAGCACAGTCTTTGTCCACTCCAGCCATCCCTTTAATGGTGACATCTTCGGTGGACAGCACAATGTCTTCGTGCAGGCCCGTGTCTTGAGAAGACCAAGCTTGGAGATTCCTCGCGCCGGAGAAGGCGTCGCTCCTGGCCGCTGTACCGGATACCTTGATGAGGTCAAATCCGCTCCCTGGCCTGCAGAGATCTTCTCGGGGAGACACCTCCACCAGGACGCGATGACGAGGTGAGCCCGTCGCCCAGGTGACCCTACCTTTGGAGCCACCAGGCTCCACGATCACCGGGGAGCTCACACCCGACACCCCTGGGGCAGTCAACTCACCCCTGTCGTCGTTGGCAGGTACTGATCCCAAGCCTGGGACCACTGGTACCATCGTAGAAGATTGGACTGGCCACAGTAGGGCACATGGACCCACAGCAGGCTCTGTATCCGCTGAGATAGTTGGCTCGGTGACTTCGCAAGAGTGGTCCGCCGGCAGGCGCATCACCACGAATAGTTGGTCGCTGGAATCACCAAGAGAGGATGGAGGTATATACACCTTACCCTGTGATTCTGGAATCTGCAGTTCTGGGATCTGGGTTTGTGGTTCTGACATCTGTGACTCTGCCTTTGGTGGCTCCGGCTCGGGACCGGAGTCTAGAATGTCCATTTGGGCACACGGGCCCTCCACAACCTCCATCACTGAGGTAGGTGGACTAGCTGTGGCGTGGGCCGGCAGGGTGGAGACATCAGGCATCTCTTTCTCCGCAGGTTCCGCAGGTTGGGGTATAATAGGCTTCAAGAAACATGCACCGCAGCAGTCACATTCGGGCTCCCACGCCAGTGCACCTCTAGAACAGTCACAGGTGGTGCTAAAACACTGTGTAAACGTTTCTCCGTCCACCTCGGTTGTCTTGAAGCCTAGCGGTAACTGGGACAGTTCGACTCCCTTGTCATGGGCTTCACTCAGGCAGGGGCACATCAGCGCAAGGACATCTATTCTTGGCAATTGCCAGGGCACATACACATTAGGGTGTACCCCCTTGCAGTCTATTTCGTTCTCGGAGGAAAAATAATCCGTTTCTGCAACGGTGTCCTCCTCCTCTTCCTCTGACGGTTCTGTGGGCTGCGGCAGTCTGGGTTTCAGACACTGCGCCTCACAGTCAGGACACTTAGGACCTCGAGTCAATTCACCAACGGGGAAATCACATTTGCTCAGGCAGCAGTGCAGGCATTCTTCCCCATCTACCACTGTCATCGTGAGCGCTACGGGTAACATAGGTGACCCGTCCGTCCAGCCACCAGTCACCTTCCATTCTCTTAACGCACACGGGCATAATAACATTGGCAAGACTAAATGTGGGGCCCGTATGACTCTATACAGCCAAGGGTGTGTTTCTATGCATCCCGTACTTTCCTTAGGGGGAACAGAAATCGATGATTGCTGCTCACTGTGCTCCCTCCTATTGTGGGGGTGGGGCTCGGGTTTTCCAACCAGTCCTGGATAGATGTTTGCAACATTTTCCCGCGTGGGCGGGAAGTCAACACATGGCCTCTTCCGCCTTGAGGGCTTTCTCATGGCGAAACAAAAATAGAACACAATTTAGAAAAAAAATTACCAGGCACCCCAGGTCTGATATCTCAGCAGCGCCTCCAAATGTAGCCCTTTTTCTGACACTCTAAAGCGACTATGGGTAACTGCACGCACCTGCAGCTCCAGGAGATCTGAGCCTCCGCTAGCTGGGAGCCAGGGGTAACACTTATAGAGCAGCACCTCCACTTACCCAGGATCCCCGTGATGTGAGATTCCCCTGGGCAAGAAACACATACACACACATGTATGATGTAACCCACTTTACTGTATATGATAATACATGGCAACCTTATCCCTGTAACATGCAATTAGCAATAACACTTATCATACTTATACTCTAACGGTATAACTTTAGTGGCTGCCCCCTCATCAGGAGAAACGTCTCTGTCCCCTCACCGCGTGCCCCACACACCGTGTCCATATATAATGTGATGGTACTATATGGTATAGGCTCAGTCTTGTAACCACTCGCTCAGTGTTCCTACAAAGAGTTTAGCCTAAGGCGGTATCAGCGCCTGATGACCGGTGTTGGTGCACTGTCAGGACGAGCTCACCACAAACGAGGCGGACCAAGGTGCTGAGGTGGGATAGGATATAACGCCACCCACAGCCACGAGGGCACGTCTTGAGAGTAGAGTGGTCTGGGAGTCCGGGTCAGGGCAGGAGAGGTACGGATGGTAGAGGGTGCTGTTCGCCAAGTCCGGGGTTATAGAGAAGGACGTAATAGTTTACCGTTTGCCGGGTTCGGGGTGCCAGAGGTGCGGAGAGTCGTATTGCCGTATGCCAAGTTCTGGATGCCAGAGGTGCGGGTAGTCGTAGAGGAAGCTGGTTCGGTACACGAGGAAGCCTGCAAAACAAGACAGGACAAGACAGGACTAGGGAGGCAGAGAGTGATGAGAACAACTGGTTCTATGCTCATCCGACGAGTTAATGAAGCTGTAGGGTATAAATAAGCAAGAGGCAGAGTAGCAAGGTGGGGGGGTGTGAAAGGACCAGGCTGAGACAGGGATAGGTCTAGATGAGTTCCTGGAGGAGGAGGCTATAGATCCTAGAAGAACTGATATATTGGATTGCAGCATTGGAAATAGGTACTGTGCCTTTAAGAGGCTGGTGCGCCTTCGTGTGGCCGCGCCTCCGTGTGGCTGCGCCTGTGGATGCGTGAGCGGGCACATGCCCAGAACCGATGGCAGAAGAAGGGGACTGACGTGCGCGCGCGCGCAAAGGGGAAACGGAGCTCGGCGTCCTGGAGGGGGGATCCGTGCGAGCCGCGGGAAGCCCAGGCGGGGCTGCAGATGAGTGGGGAGCACGCCAAGAGCGGCGTGACTCCCGGGTCCTTACAGTACCCCCCCTTCAGGGGCGACCTCCGGGCGTCCATGACATGGCTTGGAGGGATTCCTACGATGAAAAGCCTGGAGGAGTCGAGGTGCGTGGAGATCCCGATGGGGAATTCATGAACGTTCCTCTGGTCCGAACCCCCTCCAGTGGACCAGGTATTGTACTCCTCCTCTGGAAATCCTAGAAACCAGGATAGACTGGACCTCGTACTCCTGTTGACCTTGAATCAGCAGAGGAAGTGGAGGAGAAGTAGTCTTAGAAAAGCGAGGACTCTGAAATGCTGGTTTAAGCAAAGATACATGGAAGACTGGGGGTATCTTCATCGAGGGTGGAAGGCGCAGATGATAAGCCACAGGATTAATCCTCCTGACCACCGGAAAGGGACCGAGGAACTTGGGAGCTAGCTTCATGGTAGGAACCTTTAGTCGGATATTCCTGGACGAAAGCCTCACCCTGTCTCCTGGGGCGAACTCCGGCACCTGGTGTCGAAGGTGATATGCCTGGAGTTTCTGTCTCCCTGTGGCCACCTTTAAGTTCTCCTGTGTCACGGGAGACTCCTGTGGCGGGTAGGATCTCGGTGGCCGGAACAGCACGAGCGTAGTAGGGGTCACAAGCAGGGGTCCGAGGCAGGCGGCAGGTAGCGAAGTAAGGTAACAATCAGGGGTCCGAGGCAGGCGGCAGGTAGCGAAGTCAGGTAACAAGCAGGGGTCCGAGGCAGGCGGCAGGTAGCGAAGTCAGGTAACAAGCAGAGGTCGGCAACGAGGAGACTGGAACAGGACAGGCGGGGCAGGACAGGGACTGAGAACAGGGAGCAGGGACTGAGACCGGGGAGCAGGAACAAACAGGGACAAGCCAGATTACTAGCAAGGACCTTTACTGTGAACAGACTATAATACAGGAAAGGGACATAAACAGATCAGGATCAAAGACAGGCATGTGCATGGGAGTCTTACTTGAAGCAAAGGCAAAACCAACAGACAGGAAGCAAGCTATAAGGACAGAGACAGGAGCAACAAGAAGACAGACGACAGAGCAACCCAGAGCCAACAGAAGGCAGCAGCACACCCAGTGGACAAGGAAGCTATGGCTAGGCAGGAGGTCTAGGCGATCCAGACATTACTCCCCCCTCTCAAGAGCGTTCTCCGGACGATCCTCCAGGCTCTTCCCGGAGGCCTTGATGAAAAGTGGACTCAAGGTGACCCACCTCTGGTGGTTTGTCAGCGGACAGAGAGTACTCCACAGGTACAGACTGAAAAAGTCCATCAGAAAGCCGACAGAGGAATTCAATTCTCTCTCGGAACAGTTGGATGTCAGGATGCATCAACCCAAACGCCAGAGAATCTGTGAGCAGTAAGCTTGACTTTGTAGAGTAGGTCACAGGCTCAGCAGAGGACGCATCAGATATTCGTAGATAAACGGAAGAACGTGCGCTTGTCTTCACAGCAGGAGCAGAGGAGCCAGTAGATCCTCCTGATAACCCTCCAGTTTTAGCAAGGTGTCCCTGATGGAAGGCCGACTCACGATGGCCTTCGGACAAAACTCCATGTTTTGCAGGAACATAGGGATCAGCAACAACTCCGGACAACCCTCCAGGCTCTTCAGGGAAATCTTGATGGAAGGCCAACTTAATGTGTATGTCAAGTGCTGATGGGAAATCTGTCAGAGGTGCATTTATCCTCATCGCAAGAGCGTTGGCATCAGCATCAAGAATATTAGGCATAGCAAGGAACTTCACCAGGGATCCGTCTAACGTCATAGCAGGGGCATCGGGAACAGATACATCAGGCTCTTCACCACAGCAGAGGGGACATATTCACTTACCGTGGTCTCTTTTTGTGACCAATATATCTCTTTTAGTTTTGGAATCTGGAACATCCCAATGGATACGTTCAACTCCATTGCAGAGGCATGGACATCAGGAATGTGGGCATCAATGACGGGTGCAGACTTTTCACATGTGTAAGTGGGAACATAGAATTCACGCTCCATGGTCTCCTTTTGTGACTGCCGTTTCGTGGTATTACCTAAATTCTCATTAAGACCAGCTATTTGATTTTTCAGCTCTTGAAGCTGTCCTTCTGCACTTCTTTTCCCACTCAATGCAGTTGTCAGTTCGGCTTCTTTGGAGTTGAGTCGCAACTCCATATCTCCCAGCTGACTCAGAGTAAAGCTTAAATATGTTTCATCTTCTTCATTTCTGATCTGCAGCTGCCGGTACTCCACCCGGGCATTGTCCAGCTCCAGCTGCAGCCGGACCTTGTCACGGGCTGTGTGGTCCAATAATTTGCAGGCATCGGCCATTTTGACCTCATAGTGCTGTGTCAGGCCAGCCACTTAACAGACGGAAACCTTCTCTCTCTCCTCCTTTTTGGCAAGCTGTGTCTTGAGCTCAGCGATCTGCGCCTGCAGAGCTGTAAGCTGCTGAGATGTGTGTTCAGCTGCTAGCTTTAGCTCTTCCTCCAGCGAGGCTCTGGTTATGCTTAGTGTGGCCTTCAGCGCCTCATGCTGTTCTTTGGGGACACACTGGGTACTCAAATAATTTTGAAGCATCCTTATTTTGTTGGCAGTCTGGAAACTTTCTTCCTGCAGAACTCGCTGCTTTTCTTCAGCATTCACCCATTTCTCCTTGGTGTCCTGCAGATGTGTACGCAGTTCTCGCAGCTGACTCTGCAGCATATTTTCTGCTTGTGTGCGCCTCTCCAGGGAGACACGTTCTTCTTGCAGCACTCTCTCTGCATTCTGCAGTGCTGTCTGCACATCTAACTTTTCCTGGGCCAACTGTTTCTTCACCTCTCCTAATTCATGGAGTTTCTTATCTCCTTCACTGACTTGGACATAGAGATTCTTGCACTCTTGGGTTACAGTTTCAAAACTGATATTTAACCCTTCGAAGATTTCTCTCATAGAACGTATCTCTGTTGTCAAGTAGCATCTCTCCTCCCGATCGACTTCCATCTCTTTTTTGAAGTAGCAAATATCCTCATGGAAGACTTTAAGCTCTGTATTAAGCCTGTCAATTGCCTTCATAGAGATTTCCAGGAATTCGTTACTTTTAGAAGCGTGGCGCCGATTCTCAGCAGCATCAGCATATGCCTTCTCCAGCTCACCTGACATGACATCCAGGTCACTCTCCAACTGGTGCTTTTCTTTTTCCTGGAGAACACACTTAGCAATTGCTGAGGATAGACCGCTCTATAGTGCAACCTTAGCTTCTTGCGCTTTATCTAAACGTCCATGAAGACAATCAATCTCTTTTCGTGCAGCTTGAAGCGTCTGAGTAGGAGCATCTTTCTTCTCTTCCACTATTCTTGGGATACGTCTGTGAGTTGCCTTAAGCTGCAGCATATCTCTTTCATCAAATGCAGACTCTGAGGTTAAATTTTCATTCTTAATTCCTTCTGCAACTTCCACAGTAATGCCTCCCTTCTTTTTCTTCTTCTTCCTTGCTTTGAGAAGTTCTGAAGAATCAGTGGTACTGTGTTCACATTTACTGCTCAAGACTGTTTGAGTGGGAGCCATAATTAAACCACACTTCCCAAGAAACCAGTAAAGAGGAAATGTGTTTTTAAAACAGAAGCATTAGAATGGACAACAGGAATTTTAGACACAGAGAGACACAAGATAGGAGAGCTGACCCTTTGAGACTTTAACATCAGTCACAGAGATTATAAATGCAAGGAAAAAACATAGACAGAGAAACCTGCAGTTATATCTGAATCTTTAGGCATCAGACGTAGGGATATCATACAGACAGAGAAAACCTGCAGTTACATCTAAATCTTTAGGCATCAGGCGTAGGGATATCATATAGACAAAGAAAACCTGCAGTTGAATCTGAAACTTTTGATAGTAGGCATAGAAATATCATAGACAGCAGGAAATTAATACAGAGAAAACTTGTAGTTGGATCTGAAACTTTTGACATAGGAATATCAAACAGTGAACCCTGCAGTCAAATTTGAAACCTTTGATATCAGGCGTAGGGATATCATATGTTGCAGAGAAACAAACTTTAGGGGAACTTGCAGGTAAACCTGAAACCTTAGAACCAATCATATGAAAAACTACAGATTGCAGGAAAAATCACAGTATGCAGTAACAAAATAATAGAAGCACTCTTGTCTTTTGAAATGAGAACCCTGTGAACAGCAGTGATCCAACCAGTGATGCAGAGACAAGCCTTATCCATGAAATGAAAAGACAGAGTCTAAAAAGGTGGCAACATGTACTGCAAGGGTTAACCCAGGCACTGCACAAAAATAAAAATCTCAAAGAAAGCTGCAATAGTCTCTGCAGCAACAGTTCTAGACTCAGAAAAAATGTTTTTTCGTTATGAACGCAATAATTCTTGCAGAACACTTAGCAGCAACAAAAAAAACCTTTCAAAATCCCAACTTGGATTTCCAAAAAAGAAACGAAAGTACTTATCTTCAACCATGCGGATGTGGTCTGCTGCAGTAGGCAGGAAAGGGTGCAGGCAGAAGAAGAATCTGTTCCAGCGAGATCCAGAAGTGGCCTTTGCTTTCTGTCACGGGAGACTCCTGTGGCGGGTAGGATCTCGTGGCCGGAACAGCACGAGCGTAGTATGTGTCACAAGCAGGAGTCCGAGGCAGGCGGCAGGTAGCGAAGTCAGGTAATAAGCAGAGGTTGGCAACGAGGAGACTGGAACAGGACAGGCGGGGCGGGACAGGGACTGAGAACAGGGAGCAGGGACTGAGACCAGGGAGCAGGAACAAACAGGGACAAGCCAGATTACTAGCAAGGACCTTTACTGTGAACAGACTATAATACAGGTACAGGTACATAAACAGATCAGGATCAAAGACAGGCATGTGCATGGGAGTCTGACTTGAAGCAAAGGCAAAACCAACAGACAGGAAGCAAGCTATAAGGACAGAGACAGGAGCAACAAGAAGACAGACAGACAGAGGAACCCAGAGCCAACAGAAGGCAGCAGCACACCCAGTGGACAAGGAAGCTATGGCTAGGCGCTAGGCAGGAGGTCTAGGCGATCCTGACATCCTGAATCCTCGTCCATAAGTCTTTCAGCCGGGAGATGTGCTTGTCAACCGCTGGTACTCCTGAGGATAGAGGGGAGAAGGGTAAATGGGAAGGATGAAAGCCACAATTTATGAAGAACGGAGATTCTTGAGTGGAGTCATTGCCAAGGGAGTTAAGAGCAAACTCAACCCAAGGAAGCAGATCCACCCAATCATCCTGTGTATCGGTTATAAAACACCGAAGGTATTGTTCCAGGTTTTGGTTGGCCCTTTCTGTCTGCCCATTGGTCTGTGGGTGGTATCCCGAGGAGAATTGAAGTGAAATACCCAATTTTCGAGAAAAGGCTCGCCAAAATCTTGACACAAATTGGGACCCGCGATCAGAGACAATGGTTAAAGGCACTCCGTGAAGTCGAAAAATCTCCTGGATGAAAACTTCCGCAAGCCTGGAGGAATTCGGAAGACCCCTCAAGGGAACAAGGTGCGTCTGTTTGGAAAAACGATCAATTACCACAAGAATCGTATTCTTCCCTTTGGAGTCTGGGAGCTCTACAATGAAGTCCATAGAAATATGGTTCCAGGGGCGGTCTGGAATGGGTAAAGGAAGAAGAAGGCCTGCTGGTCTGACCCGGGGTACTTTGTTGCAAGCGCAAGTGCCACACACTTTAACAAACTCCTCCACATCCTTAGCCCTCTCTGGCCACCAGAAGGTACGTTGAACAAGGTCGTTGGTTTTCCGTATCCCTGGATGTCCTGCCGATTTAGAGGAATGGCATCACGAGAGAACCCTCTTGCGGTGTTGGGGTGCCGTTTAGAGTCTTCCCTCCGGAACCTTGAACCCCAACTTAGACTGTGATTGCTCGGATTGAATCTTGTCCATAATATCAAAGGAGTTGGCGGACAGAATACATCTAGAGGGAATACTCGTCTCTAGCTGCTCTTCAGACTTGTCCTCTGCATGGAACTGTCGAGACAGGGCATCCGCCTTCAGATTTTTGGAGCCAGGAATGAAGGAGATGAGGAAATTGAATCGTGAAAAGAATAGTGCCCAGCGGGCTTGTCGAGAGCTCAAACGACGTGCCCCTTCTAAGTAGAGAAGGTTCTTATGGTCTGTGAGTATTGTTATGGGTGTCTCCGTACCTTCTAAGAAGTGTCTCCACTCTTCTAATGCCAACTTGATAGCCAAAAGCTCCCGGTTCCCGACATCGTAATTCCGTTCTGCGGACGAGAATTTCTTCGAAAAGAAGGCACATTGGTGTAGTCTGGCTAAGGGAGAAGTCCTTTGGGACAGGACAGCCCCAGCCCTGATGTCAGAGGCATCTACCTCCAGGGTAAATGGAAGTTTAGGATCTGGGTGGGTGAGGATAGGGGCAGACACAAAAGCCTTTTTTAGAAGATTGAATGCCCGTATGGCGGTCTCAGACCATGATGAGGGATCTGCACCCTTCTTCGTAAGAGCAGTTATGGGAGATACCGTAGAAGTAAAATTGCGAATAAAGCGCCGGTAATAGTTTGCAAAACCTAAAAAGCGTTGTACGGCCTTGAGGGTGGTTGGGCGGGGCCAGTCCAAAATAGCCTTAAGTTTTTCTGGATCCATATTGAATCTGGAGTAAGAGATAACGTATCCCAAAAATGCCACGGACGTGAGATGGAACTGGCATTTCTCCAATTTCGCAAAGAGATGGTTCTCCCGGAGGCGTAACAGCACCTGTCGAACGTGTTTGATGTGTTCTTGAGTGGATTTAGAAAAAAATAGGATGTCATCTAGGTAGACGATAAGAAATTTGTTAAGAATGTCCCGAAAAATCTCATCCTGGAAGACTGCTGGTGCGTTGCACAGACCGAACGGCATGACCAGGTATTCATAGTGTCCGTCATGGGTGTTAAAAGCAGTCTTCCACTCGTCTCCCTCACGTATCCTTACTAAATTGTAGGCACCTCTTAATTCCAATTTAGAAAAGATAGTCGCTCCCTGAAGACGGTCGAAGAGTTCCGGTATCAAGGGCAGCGGGTAGCGGTTCTTGCGTGTGATGTTATTCAAACCCCGGTAGTCTATGCATGGACGAAGAGAACCGTCCTTCTTTTTGACGAAAAAGAAGCCTGCTCCGACTGGAGAGGAAGACTTTTGGATGAAAACCCTCTCTAAATTCTCTGCAATGTAGGTGTTCATGGCTTTAGTCTCTGCGAGAGAGAGAGGATAGGATCGTCCTCTGGGAAGAGGTGCCCCAGGTAGTAGGTCAATAGGACAGTCGAAAGGACGGTGAGGAGGTAGAACCTCGGAACGTGCTTTGTCGAACACATCACGGAATTCCAAATACACAGAAGGTAGGGAGTCAACCTTCTCTGGCA
>NC_134487.1:172528602-172628602 GCF_040206685.1 Ascaphus truei | reverse complement strand
ATTCCCTGGCCCCTCCAGCACTGTAAGTCCCAGTAAAGAGTGGGCAGTGTTGTGAGTAGATCATGCTGGGCCGTTATACTGTTATGTGTGTGTGTTAACAATAAAGTTCAGGAATAGCCTGGTATTGTAAGGGGGGCCTGTGAGTGTAGGACGCCGGCTAGCCAGACATACACACTGATCTCACCCACGCCTCCCTGCCATCTCTTCCCCTGTAAATGGTATTAACCTTCTCATTTAATACTGACTAACCTTAAAACTCGCCCCACAAATCGAGCATCCCAATAACCTGCACTCATGGTCACTCCTACCACCCATTGTGGCCAAGCACTGCCATCTACAGCACTTATCCCTCACCTGCTGTCTCTGTAAGTTTCCCCTCAAACCTCTTAGATTGTAAGCTCTTCGGGGCAGGTATTTTCTTTCCTATTGTCTGATTTTGCGGCACTTATTGTATTATTATAATTCCCTGTACTGTATTCTTTGTGAAGCACTGAGTACACTTTTGGTGCTGTATAAATATAAATACAATACCAGCCACTCCCCTAGGAATGAGGGGTTTCCCCCTAGAGGTTTTTGGTGTAACAGTTCTGGGCTGTCCTTCAGAGTATGAGGATGCAGCAGTAGTCTCTCCTAAAGAGCAGACTGATGTTAGGGGGTAAGGTGTAATTACTGTAGGAGGGTTGCTTCACGTCTCAAGCCTTGGGTACTGCCTTCAGGGAAGAATGCCTGTATGCTATACTGCATGCTGTATCAATAAATCCCAGTTATACCTCATCTGGTGAAATGCTTTATATGACCAACCAAAGAAGAAGTGCCCCTGAGGTCCATCTTGGTCAAACCAGGATCCTCTGGAGCTGGAGGCGCTGCCACTGATGGAAGCACCGTAAGCCTGTCCTGATGTCCTCCCCACACCACCGCAGAGATCTCCAGCCTCCTGTTTACTAGCCAGGTATGCACCAGCACCATATCACACCGGTAGCGACCCAATCGCCCATAGGAAGGGGGAAAAGGTGCTACATATATTAACTTGAATATGTAAATTATTTAGAAATTAGCTAATTTCACAAGTATCTTGGGTATGTCAACAGGTGTTTTCCTACATTTTGTATAGCAGAGTGTTTAGGGAGATAGATACGTTAATGGGAACTACTAAAAATCTCTCTTGGTTTCTTTATCTTTAAGTAGCTTTGTGCAAATGTGTAATCCTCAGGGAAAATAACATCCATTACTGATTTTAGGTAACGTGACATTATGAGCCCTTATTCAACAGCACATTGTAGATCTAGTCCATAAGCTTGTATTCGATATGCTGTGAAACTGCTTCCTAGTGCTGTTCAAGCGATCAGCTCCATTTAAGTGAACGGAACTACAATTTCTAGAGCAGGGAAGCGGCTTCCCGAAATGTTGAATACAGGCCATAGATTGAGGGAGACTTGGGGGAAATGTGAGAGTAGATAATACAGATGTAGCGCCAGTTGTGTGCCATGGCATGCCGTAATGCATTTAACTCAGGGATGGGAAACTCCAATCCTCAAGGGCCACCAACAGGTCAGGTTTTCAGGATATCCCTACTTCAGCACAGCTGCTTCAATCGGTGGCTCAGTAAAAGACTGAAGTAGAGACACCTGTGCTGAAGCAGGGATAATCAGACCTTTTGTGGTCCTTGAGGACTTGAGTTGCCCACCCCTCGTTTAACCCAATAACCCAGGGTTAACGCTGTGTGAACTAGCACTCGCAATTCCCATAAGCCTTTGTGGCTAAGGCATATTGCATAGAGATTGCCTATTCCAGGATGGAGACTACTGAAGAATGTTTGTCAATTGTGTAACTTTCGCAGCAAGTTTAAAAAAGAAATGCTTTCAATGCACTGGGGCAGTTATGATGCAATTTATTGTGTGAAGAAATGGACAAATCATCAAGAACTGTGCAAACTGTACATGAAAGCAAGTTTTAAAAGGAGTTAATATAAATAGTAACATTGGTTCTAATTTTAAGGTATTGTGCAGCTGTTAAACATTGTGATAAAGCTCTTTTGACCTTAGTTTGCACGTGAAGAAGAAAACTATGCGGTTTGGAAAGAGCTCAGCACACTATAATTCCATCTGTGAAGAACCATAACTTTGTTTTCCTAAGAGGTATCACCACCTACAACCAATCTGTATTTCTCCAGGAGCAATATGTCTACTAGAACTCTGAAACTTAATTTTAGCAATATTTAAGCACCTTAAAACAAAATGGTAAAGTTTTTATTAAAATAAATTAATTCTCCTTAAAATGGTGAAACAGTGGATTTGTCAATTTAAAAAGTACTAATTCTGGGTACACCCAGAGCCACAGTGAACAGATGTGGTTTAACAAATGCAAGAATACTTAAGGAGACCCTATGGGCGTATAAAGTAGAGACAAACAATTTCCTATTCAGTCAATTGTAATTTGCAACATTTTGTTCAGGTTGAGAGTATCAGGTTCCAAAAATCCAAACTCGCTTATCTCTAGTAGAAAGTACAGTACCTGGCATCTGCTTGTGTAGAAAAAAAGTCAGACTGGGTAGGACAAATCTACCTAAGGCCCCAGTGCCTGCGCTGCACGTGCGCCTGGGAGGCTGGCGGTGCGTGCAGCCGAATTCCCCGGTCTGCAGTGAGCTGCATGGGGGAAGACAGGGAGGCGTGATGGGGGCGCGGCCATGACATCACCCGGCAGGTTCGCCCTCATTGGCCACCCCTCGCAGCGGCCCCGGCCCCATGCGCTGCAATAGCCAGTGGTGACCTGGCCTTAATCGTCATCAGTTTCTATGCTTCCATTAGACAGTGAAGTAACAAAGGAGGGAGTAGGTGCGATACCTTTTATTGGACCAACAAGTAGTTGATATGTTACAAGCATTTGAAACTCTCAAGGTCATTCAATGAGGTATGGCAGAAATACAGAAAGAAAATATTATGTACACTGTTTGTAAGAGGGATATCTGGTTGCAATGGATGTTGAGAGAAAGACAGTGCAGTATATTAATTGTCATGCTTGTGAGCAAGTGCAGAAGTACTTAGCAACATCATACAGTGCAGCATGTCAGCGTGAAATGCTGCTTTAAATAAGGGGCAAAGCCGATGTAAGGATATTAAGATTGTCTTCATTTCACCGCTGCTAATTGGCTGAAATTGCAGCCAGATTTGTTTTACTCAAATTGGATATTTTTTACACAGCTGCTGATGTTGTCAAATGTAAAACTCCAGCCTTGTTCTGTATTTTTTCCAAACCAACTACATTAGTTACAGATCGGGGTGAGCGAGTTCAGATTCATATTAACCCCTATTGCTAGAAGATGCCTTTATTGCTCGTTCACACAGTGAATGGGGTTAATTAAATGTTTGCACCTATAAGTCGGTAGGAGGATTTTTTTTAAATAGTGCATATAATTGGCAGTGAATATCTAAATGTTGCTAGAACAGTCTACCTCAGCACTTATCAATCTTATTTTGTTCTGTGCCACACTAATAAAATAACTCTGTACTGTTTTTCCCACTAATTCTGTAAAATAAATAATCCTTTAGGATCAGACATTTTCTTTCACAGCTCAACAACTGATCCTATAAACTGCCATGAAATGCCCCTCTACAGAAAATAATGGATTTGCAAAGGTTTCCATCTAATATGCCTCTACAAACAGCGATTTTACCCCATAGACTTTATGTGGTCACATTTTTAACGTAGACTTTTATGGAAAGTTGTTCTACAAGTAGTTGTTTGCCTGTACTGTATATGTTTCTATGGCCTATCCATGTACAGTATACCTCCTAGATTATGCTGCGATTCCCATCTTGAACATGGCTCAAAATTCTAGTATCTGCTGTACATTAAACCAGGAGAGGTGTAGATTGGTTGTAGGATAGAATACCTTCTAGAAGACACATATGAGAGCTCTGTACAGATGAAAATCACGCGGGTGCTATTCACCCGCCTTTGACACATGCAGTATCATACTTTGCTAACTTATGATACAGTAATCATCTCACCAATACAATTGAAAACCCCCTACAGCGTTTAACTCCATACTTGTCCAACCTATTGCTTTTGGTTACATACAGTGCATGATTCTTTCTCACCGCGCTACTGAAGTGCACTTGGAGTAGACACCTGTAAGGTTTGGAAAGCTCTGCATTCCATCTTCAAAATGCACTACTGAGAATTTAAGGACAAGGTTAGACTTGATACAGCCTGTGGGTTATTTGGTGTAACTCACATCAGATTTACCATTAAGATACCCTTACACCCGACAGTGACAAACGCTGCAGTTTAACAGCACACTACCCAGACTGTGTGTCCTGGATACATTTCATACAGTAACACAATAATCTGCTAACCCAGGATACATTACGTCTGGAGTGAGAAGGTAACTTCCCACCACTGTTTTCAATAAGTAAAGACTCCCTTTTGTCACTGGGGACAGAAATGTGCTTTTTAAATCAATGCAGTAATTAATTTTCCTGACAAAACTTGAGAATGGTGAATTGTGATTTTAGGACTCGTATCTATGTCTTGACAGCCCGTGAGTAAAAAAAAGTGACAAAAACCCTCCACAGCAAAGCATATAGCAGATGGAAATATAACTGTATGCTCATTTGCATGTCTTAGGCAGGTCTGCAATCTTGCCTTTCACCATTATCACCCAGCACACAGCACTTCCACTGTGGCAAGGGATTCTGGGAAATTACATGCAAATGAGCACACAGTGCCACTTTTTGCTTCAAAACCATTTTAAACATGGTTCCCTATAGGCTTAAGCTTGCTGCATTGTCACAGCTTTAAGCACAGCCAGGGTTAAGATGCATAGCCAGTAAACCCACTATATATATCCCACTATATATGTCCAAGTTTCACATCCATACATGAGCACGGGTAAAATATATTGGTGTGTGTATATATATATATATATATATATACACACACACCAATGTATTTTACCCGTGCTCATGTATGGATGTGAAACTTGGACACTACATGCGAAGATAAGTCAGAAGCTTCAGACAGCGCAAAGAATTATGGAGTAATGTATGCTGGGTATTACCTGAAGAGACAGGAAAATTAATAGATGAGTTCCAGACCAAACAATAGTCTGACGTCATCACAAGGTGACAAGGGTGAAGACATTAAAATGGCAGTGGGCCAGACATATCACAAGAAGAAATGACCATTGTTGGACAGGGATTGAACGCGACTAGATATCAAGGGAAATTAAAAGAACAAGACGACAACCAAAAGTACGATGGGAGGATGAAATCAGAACATTTCTTGGTGGCAATGTGGACAAGAGAGGCTTGCAACAGCAGTACCTGGAAGATCATTGGGGAGGCCTTCATCCAGCAGTGGATCAACAAGGACTGAAGATTATATAAATGATTTAAAAAGTGGCAAACAACATTATTGGGTCCGAAACAGTAAAATATTTACCACTATCAGATTTGTCTCTGGGAACTCCTTGTATCCTCCCACACAACAGACTGGAAAACACGGTTTTATAATATGAGCATTAGGTAACCCCTCACTAACTCCTCTTACTGAAGCTTACAACCAATGACCAAATTGTAAGTGGGGGAAAATTAGAGCAATTGCTTGATGCATTGTTGTTAAGAGATGCATGAGCCAAATGACCTTCGTAAGATCATATTACTATCAAATCAAACAATTATAGAATTGATACAAGGCCCAAAATAAATGTAGCGTGCTTATCTGTGTGCCATGGAAACACATTTTTAAAGGTCTTACACACACACAGATGCTTATTTATATTGCAACTTTTGTTCGATTCCATATTTTGCTACTAATATGCACAAAATAAATTCTATTCTGGGTACAGTATATGGGTATGTCAATCATTCACATAAACAATAACTCAGGTCTTATCTTATTATGCAGTTATTCTTCCGAGATGAAGCTGGAAGTCATGTGGAGATGCTATAAAGATGTTGCCATTTTGCTATCATTTGGATTAGTGCAGCTGAGAGCTAAGGTAACCATGGTATAAAATAGCCTCATAAAAGTGACTTATTCCAAGGGTAAAGGAGTAATTATGCCATGTAAATTTGAAATAAAAATAAACTTGCAAGAGATAAAAATCTTGCATGTTAGAAGATATGCCTGTTTAAATTATTAATGTATGTGCATATGTATATGTGTATATGTATATGTGTATATGTATATGTGTATATGTATATGTGTGTATATGTATATATATATATATATATATATATATATATATATATATATATATATATATATATATATATATATATATATATATATATATATATATATATATATATATATATATATATATATATATATATAGCAACTTTATGCTTTACTGTGGAGGGTTTTAGTCACTTTTTTGTACCACATACCCCATCACGTTTTAAGTTATGGCGGGTGAAAAAAGGCAACAAGAAACCGCCACCATATTGCATATAGCAAATAAAAAGATCACTTGTGAGCACGTTCACATGTCTTAGGCAGGTCTGCAACCCTGTTTTTGAATTGTATTGTATGTCTTTATTTATATAGCGCCATTAATGTACATAGCGCTTCACAGTAGTAATACATGTGGTAATCGAATAAATAACAGATAATATAAATAACAGATCATGGGAATAAGTGCTTTAGACATAAACATAACATTAAGGAAGAGGAGTCCCTGCCCCGAGGAGCTTACAATCTAATTGGTAGGTAGGGAGAACGTACAGAGACAGTAGGAGGAAGTTCTGGTAAGTGCGTCTGCAGGGGGCCAAGCTTTATGTATCATGTGTTCAGAATGTTCACAGTGCTATTCGTATGCTTTTTTCACCAATATCACCCAGCATACAGTGTTTCCACTGCATCTGATTCCCATGCTGTGCTTTAAAGCTGTGGTAACAGCGATGCATTTGCTTATATGGGCTCCATGTAACAATGGTTTTTCAGGCAAAAGGTGACACAGTATATATATATATAGAATACAGCACTCATATTGCCACTCCCCAAATTGCAAGGTGACACAAACTGTGCAAAACATGGAGCAAAGATCTTCATATATTGACGCAAAGAGAAGCAAGATAAAAATGATGCAATTTGCATCAATGTTGTTCCAAATTTGCTATGACACATCTCCCCGATTATATCATTAACAGGTTTATCAAATTAACAGTTCCCCAGTCTACACAAAGTTTACCTCTTGTCCATGAATACTTACAGAGTATTACCATCTTTCCCCCATGTCTTATTTTCATACAGCAAGATACTGTACAGAAGCAGTACAAAGCAGCATCTATCTACTGGAGCACTGAAATAGTAATAAGGATGAAGAATGTTATATGTCCATAATATTAATCTTTGCATAGCATTGATACTCTGCTTATATTAAGTGTAATAAAATTATCTGGCCTCTAAAACACAAGCTCAAATATTTAGCAAATTCCATCACAGAAAATAACGGTCTCTTTAGATTCCTTGTCAGGTAGTGGCAGGAATGGAATAGACTCCTGCACAGAAACCAACACTTGTTCACGTTGCATTACTCTCAGCAGGGAGAAAAGAACATAGAGGCGAGGACAGAAAGAAAATCCCAAATTACTTACTTTGCAAATGTATAATAAAAAAACTGCAACATTTTAACATTATTATTTTCCCATTTTTGACAAACAGTGGACTTGGGTATGTTTCATTTGCCGTTGATGAAAAAGCTATTTCTTTTGAAGCTATGCTATTATTTGGTGTGAAAATCCCACAAATATTATATGAATGAGACAAACCATCTTAGCCATGTTTGTTGAAAAGGTGTTTGAAAAGAAAAAAACACCTGTGCACATGGAATTCAACTTTTTTTTAATGGTACTTTTTGTTTAATGATACCAAATTACAGATGTTATGCAGATGTAAGCGTGACATTCCTCTAGATAACAGCATATCCGGTAAACTTCAGATGATCAGTTTGCATACAAATCAATGTCAAAATTGCACAATATCGCACATAAGAGAGAACAATGAAACCCAGTACATGTATATTGTGTGCATACATACATACATACTTACTTACATGCATACATACATACATATGAAATAATCTTTGACCCCTGTTGATCAACTGCTTGTTGAAGGTCTTCTCAATGATCTTCCAGCAGGTACTGCAAGTCTCCTCCATGTCTCTTCAACACATTTTCTGATTTAATTTTCCCATCTTACTTTTGGTTGTTGTCTTGGTCTTTATTTCCGTTGGAATCCAGTTGAGTGACATCTTTTGTCCAATTATGGTAATTGCGTAATATGTGCAGCACGCTGCCATTTTTGTTTCCTCATTCATGTGATGTCACAAACCTTGTGTGGTTTCAAACCCATTCATTCATTTTCCTGTGTCTTCAGATAATACCCAGCATACATCTCCATACTTTTTTGAGTGGTCTGAAGCATCTGAATTGTCCTTGAATTTAGGGTTCAATTTTCACATTCATAAATGTGTGCAGGCAGAATACCCTGGTCAAAAACTTTCCTCGAGGCACAGTGGAAGGTTCCCTTGAAAGATTGTCTTGTTTTTTTCCAAATGCTCACCATTGATTTCATTCAAAAGGTTCCCATCCATAGTTACTTCCCAGCCAATGTAGACTAAAGGGCATATTTTAGTAGTTGTGAGTTTGTCTTTGCACGGTTTGATATGGTCATAAGCCAAGGAATAAAATTTGACATATTCCGCATCATTCAAACCGTGACTATAGAACCGGTGTGGGAGTAACACTCTCTCTAAACCCTGCCCTCTGAAGTCTGTGACATGTGCGGGCTGCAAGCAACCTCCTACATGATCAGGCTGCATCATCGGGCACACCTGCGTGCACCAGCAGCCTATGAGGTTTCACTTCCTGGTTACTCCCCTGCTCGCTATTGGAGCCTCCTCCTTTATATACCCTTCACTCACAGCTTACCTTTGTTGAGCATAGTTGTTGTGACGCCGTGCCTTGCCACATCTAGTTCCTGTACCTTGCCTGACCTTGTTGCTGTTTACCTCTCATTGCCTGAACCCTGCTAGTTCCTTGGACTCCGACTCTCTCTACTCCTGATCCGGCTTGTTGACCTTTCTCCTGGCTCCTGTCCTGACCTGTAGGTGAGGTCAGACAAGAGTCCACATGTGCATTTTCCGGGTAAACCAAATGTGCAGTGGTTTTATTTCTCCACAACACAAATAAACATTTGGGTACACTGTCCCTTTAAGGCAAAACAAAACTCATAAAAAGAATGCCTACTCACCATAGAGAGATCTTGCTAAACATTCCAGGCCCTATCTTTCAGGCTGGCTGGCTTTGTCGAGTTCCAGTTGTCCAGTTTCAAACCCATAACATATACGTTCTCTTAATTGTTTGCTGGATGTTTTTTAGACTCATCTCAAAAATAACAATGTCATCTGCAAATCGCAGTAGATTTAAGTACTCACCTTTGATTTTTATTCCTTTTTTCCTACACATTAAATGACGAACAATTCTTTAAATATTGCTGTGAAATGCGTTGGTGACATGGTGTCTCCCTTTTGCACTATCTATCGATATCCTAAACCTGAAAAAGCCAATACTTTCTACCATGATTGAAATTCTCTGAGGGACAAGAACCTAAATTGATTTATAAAAAGTGTTCCACTGATGGAAAGGCGGCGAAACAGTGTCCTCACTACACTTGTGACAGCCAATTAATACAATGTATCATATATTCTGCAGTAACTATCAGTGCAGAAGGGAAGCCATCCCAGCTGCAGCATGTAAGACACAACAAACAGCAAGTCTCTCATTTTGTCAATTCCTGATATGAAGTTATAGATGCTTCCTCGGCCAGTGGAATCAGATTTATGACTGCTGCTTACAGAGGCACACTAAAATTCTTCAGAGAAACAGAATATATTGTTTCCATCATTACAGTTGCAGTGATAGGACACACGTAGATGAATGAGCAAGACAGTAAAGACATGGACAACATCCAACATCAGGCCTACTTCTCCCTTGGCCTTGGGTTAGACATCAGCATAAGAAGTCAGAGGGACCTTTATTTACAGTACAAAGGATAATCTCTCAAGAACAAAAAAATGATACACTATCAAATATATTAAATGCAACATGTTTATACACTACATGTTACTAAATGTCTATAAACTTGACATATTACTTTACATTGAAAGGGCAGTCCAACACAGTAATTGGATTGTTTAGAAAGGCTCAATCACCCTTAAAGTAAATTTGTTTTTTTGTGAAAAAATTTCCACTGCACTCAAGCATATTTATAAACCACCACCATTTACTCCAAAATAAAAATAAAAACTTGGTAACATTTTTAACTCCACTTCCTATTCAACTTCCAGGATCGGACGCCCGAGGCAGACTCCCTCCACCGCTGGGCCAGGACAGATGGCCATGTTCTCCCCCTCTGTCGGTGGCCCTGCTCAGTATAAATCAAATAGAAATCAGGCATTGGGGGTAGCTTTGATAAGACCACTGCCATATCGCACGATTTGGTATATTCCCACTGATCGGTCTGACATTACTTTTATTGCAGTATTCAGAAAGAGTTATCGCAAGTCAGATACCTTTCGGTAGAAAAATGCTAATATTGCTCAGGTTAGCAGTGTCTTTATCTGTCTTTTTCTAAGAACTGCCCATGCGATATCCCCGTAGTCTGTAAGAGCTGCACAGAGAGAGCTGCACAGACAGAGCTGCTTCTCCCTGCACAGCTCTTACAGGCATTCATGCTGTTTGTATTTTTTTTTAGCACAGTATTGAAGCAGTGAGTCTCCAGAGCTGACCCCATTAATTTCAGCCCCAGGGACGCCCTGCATCCCAAGTCACAGGCCCTGGTAGGGGGTGCCGGTATCGCTGCAGAGTTTAAATGTCCCAGTCATGTGATATGAAGGATTTAAACAATGCAGGGAGATATCGGCACCGACTACTGGGGCCTGTAACTCGGAAAGCAGGAGATCCCTGGGGCTGAAATTAATGCGGTTAAACTCCAGAGACCCTCTGCTTCAATACTGTGTTATTAAAATAAAATAAAAACAGTTTCATTACCTTTGCTCAGTGATTCTCAACCAGGGTTCCGCGGTAACCTGGGGTTCCATGGAGCGGTCCCAGGGGTTCCGCCTAGCCACTCACACTCACTGTGCGGCCCATGATGGCACTCACCCCAGTGGCCGGTCACAGGACTGCGGGAGAGCACTCAAGCAGTGCAGCACTTCCGGAGCCTGCTGCTAGCTAGAGTGAGTGTGCAGTCCTGCCTGCTGCCACATCCTGCCTTCTGCCAACCATTGCTCGCCACCTCCCACTGTCACCTGCTGCTCGCCGCGTCCCGCCGCTGCCTCCTGCCCACCACCTGAGGTAGGCATATGGGGGCTGGGGGGAAGAAGTGAGATACAGGGGGGGAGGAAGATGTGAGATATGAGGGGGAGGAAGATGTGAGATACAGGGGGGAGTGATGTGAGATGCAGGAGGGAGTGATGTGAGATGCAAGGTTATGGTTATATGAGGATGATGAGGGGTGCTGGGGGAGATATGAGGATGATGATTTTACCTGTGTGGCCTGATTTAAAAGAAAATATGTATTGGGGTGGTGGGGGTCTTTTTAAAATGAATTGGGGGTGACGGGGGGTCTTTTTAAAATGTATTTGGGCGGCGAGGGTCTTTTTAGAATGTATTGGCGGGGTATTTTTATTATGTATTGCGGGGTGGGGTTATAAGTATTTAGGGGGTGGGATTTTTTGTATGTATTTTGTGGGGGGGGTTGAGTGAGAGTGGGGTAATTAATAAAAGGTATGGGCGAGTGAGAGGAGAGAGGGGGAGGGGAGTGAGTGAGTAAGGAAAAGAGGGAGTAAGAGTGAGACGCAGGAGAAATACATGTGAGGCGGGAGGAGGGAGAGTGAGTGAGAAATACATGGGTAGAGGGTGGGAAATAGAGGGGGCTCGTGAGGTGTGGAATGAACCAAAGGCTGCGTCCGCGGTGCTGCGGACTGTGCTCATGCTTGAGAGTGGTGGCATTACAGTAATGGGCAAAATCCCAATGATCCAGATCTGGATAATAGCACATTTGCCCATTAAAAATACAACATTACCCAGCCTGCATATTATGCACATTAAAGTTGTACTTACCCCTGCCAGGATGAAGGCCACCCTAATCCTGATCTTCGTCCTCCGTGTCTTCCATGGGCAGAAATATAAAAAAAAAAAACTAACTACTGGCCACTAACCTCTTAATTACCTTAGTGGTTAGTAACCACTATAGTAATTAAGGGGTTAAAACCACCCACTATCCTCCCAGTAGGTCTAACCACCCTCCCCAGAGCAACTACCCCGATCCCCCATCACCACACATATGAATGTGCAAAAGCACTAGTAGCCAAAAATGGCTAATAGCCCGTTTGCCCATTTGTTTTTAAAACAAAATAAATAAACAATAAAATAACATTTACATAAACAGTACAATAAATGACACAGTTGCCAATAAACCCATTGATTGTCACTATGGTAAATCATGCTCACAATACGGGCATGGATCACTACAATGGTAGTTCTAATTTTTGGAGCTACCGCTTGGTTTCTCTGAGCAAGATTGCTACCGATCGGGAAGAAGCCATTTTCGAACGAGTTTGCCATATTATCGGAGCTTTCTGAATAGCTACACATGCAAACTCGCTCAAAGTGCTCAAAACCATCAATAAGTCACTTATCGAAGCTACCTGAATAGCCATTGTTTTTAGGGAAATCACAAAGTCAATGGAATTTACAAAACTAAAGCCCCTGAGATCCTCAGAAAGATTCCTTTTCAAAGGTGTTCAAACTTTTTGCTGCCTATACTTTGATGTCAGAGGAGATAGATGGTACCTTAGTACGGATGTACAGCAATGCCAGCAAAGCGAGTGCCTCTTTAACATTGCACATCAATAATTCTTTGTGCAGATGTTGACATGTCATTAAATGTCACCTAGACTTTTGTGCCAGGTCCTTGAAGAAATTGTATTGGGTGCCTTAAGCCAAACAGCCCCTTGAATTCTTTTTCAGCTGAAGTATTGTGCTGTGAGTCTGTCTAATTTGAGAAATGTTTTCTTTCTGTGGCAAGTCTGCTTGTTGCATAACTGTACGTGCTTAGGCCTCAAACATTTTCAAGTGGTTTTCTGTAGCTTACAAATGTCTGCCCTGGAAAGACTTGCTGAGTTATCAGAAAAACACATTCCTAGGTAAACTTGTGCATGAGAGAACTTGTGTTTATCTTAACTCATTGAAGAAAAATACATATACTTAATGGCAAAGTTATTTTTTCCAGGCAGAAAAAGTGATGCCGAGTAAAATAGTGACAAAAGCCCTCCACTGAACAGCAAATAAAAATACCACATTTAAGCACATTCATGTCTCAGACAGGTCTGCAACCCGTCTCTCCCCATTATCTCTTAGCATACAATGCGTCCACTGCAGGCAGGAATTCTGGGTAATGGCATGCAAATGAGCACTCAGTGTGTCACCTTCTTGGCTTCTTTTCCATTTTAACATGGACTGCTATTTATTTTTTCCTGAATTTAGGAGCTGTCCAAGTGCTGAAAGGAACATACTGCAGATTATAAACGTTTTTGTAAAGACTCTTTGGAGGTAAATGAAATAAACTGCAATAGAGTCGATATGGGCCCTATTGCACCGTTTCCGTATGCAGTTTAATGAATAACCCCCTTTGTGTTGCACTTGTAGAATGGATGGGATGGAACATCATTCCAGACAATCTCCTGTCTTCTTTGATTTATGAAAGTCATGTGGTCATCTTAAAGCTGACAGCTAAAAATAAATGTAATGGGTCAGGTGCACCCAAAAAGGGATATAGCTGTGGATACTATATGGCAATCAAGGACAGAGGAGAGGATAAAAAGATATAGAATTCATAGAATATGTTTCAATGCCTAAAAAAAATAACCAGGTGATTGGAAAAAAAATTGTGTGTGTATATATATATATATATATATATATATACACACACACACACACACACACACACACACACACACACACACACACACACACACACACACACACACACACACACACACTCTGTAGAGATATAACAAAAAGCGAATCATCAAATAAAATTTATAATAGACTCACATAAATTCAAGTGGAAGAAAGGTGTAAAAAACTGGTCCTATAAATGCTACCAGTAAGTCCTCCCCACAGACGTTGAGATGGTAGAAATTGCACAGAAAGAATGACCAAGACGCAAAAAATAGAGAAAAGGACATTGAGTAATACGTCCTAGCACACAATTATCTTCTTGTAAGGTAAGTATTTCACTCACATTTGGAGATCTTTAAAAACGCATTTCTCCAAAACATTGGATCTAGAGCTGTCGATTTTTCCTATGTGCTGTTTAACTTCAGACCCTGTGGGAACCTTGGCTTCCTTCCATACTCAGAATAGCCTTATGTCTATCCCATGACCTGACCAGAAGGGAAACTTTCTGGATCCACAAATTGAAGACCCTTGTCCCCACTTGGCTTACTGTGGATATCGAATTGGGAGCTTTTTTTTACCATAATACCTGTAGGCAATTTTGTTTCTTCCTTTATTCACCAGTAATGATTTCTGTTCAGACCGATGATATAGTATCTTTGCGATATTAGCTCCTCCCCCAAACATTATAAATATAACTATTATTTTGAGGCGGTTTATTTTCCCACATAGAGGGATTCTCTATATGGGTACTACAGTACATCATGTGATCCCCAGACTAAAGTTGGACGTTGCTTCCACATGGAAATTAATATAGCTTTATTGAAGTCTGACAGACATAGGTAAAAACTTTATTTCAATCAGACGTTTTGGATATCTGCAGCCAATTTCTTTTGAATCATTGTTAGTATATTTTCATCTTCACCCTTATATATTATGTACAGGTTTATACATAAGTTAGCCACATAAGTTAGCTGATAAGACACTGGTGGTGGAGGTTATCTCATGAATGTGTTATTTCTGCTATTCAATCATTTTAATTTTGTATTGATAATCTCTCTATTTCTGTTTATTCTTGCTTATATTGAGACACAAGGACGCAAGTTCTCCTCTCCATGCTGGGATTATTACTTATGTATTTGCCTTCCCCAGTCTTAGTGATATCTGATGATTTTTTTAGAGACAGATTTGTAATCTATATTTTTAATTCTTTTATATGTTAGAATGTATACTCTTAGGACTTTAGAAAGTGACTATTATATTGTTACTAGTTTTTTATAACACTCTGTTTGATATTATACAGTGTGCAACATTTGTAATGTAACACAGCGGTGCGCAAACTGGGGGGCGCACCCCCCGGCGGTTTCAGAGGCCCCGCGCTCTTCCTTGTGGCATGTAAATGAAATGCCAGGGGACTGCGCGAGGCCTCTGCAACCTGCACTTACCAGGATTCATCCAGCTTCTGCTCATGTTGCCTTGACAATGCAGCATCAAATGACGCCGCGAGGGTCATGGGACGTGCCACGTCGTTATGACAACGCACATCAAATGACACTGTGGGGAAGCATGACATCATTGGCTGAACCGCCGGGGGGCGTGGTTTAGCGCTCCGTAGCGAGTCCTGCTCTCAATTCTATTGAGAGCAGGAGCAACTCGCGCCACAGCGCTGCGGCCCCCCCTCGCAGCGGGCCCGGCGCCATTGAGGGGAGGGCTCTCGTCCCTGCAGCGTCCGCCACAGCGGGCGCTGCAGTAGCCAGCGGGGACCAGCCCTTACGTCCGGATTATTTGTAATTGTTTAAAAAAGTAGTTATTTTGAAATAGAGAATGCCCTATTTTTGTTGCCCTTCTTTGCACAATCTCTTATATCCAGAACTAAACACTGTACACCAGGTAAAGTCCTAAGAATGATCTATGAACTAACATCACCACCTATCTGCTAATACCTCTCGTTATACAAACAACAGATGTACAGATGTACAGTAGTAGCAAACCTTATCTGTTACCGTTTGTGGACTGGATAGATTAACACTATTCAGAAGTATGGGCTCCATGCAGCGCTATCGCGGGAAACACTGTCCCCAGTGCAGCAGACATTTGCTTTTCCATCTGCGGCGCTGGGGACGGTAAGTCTTACTATATGTGAAATATCTTGCTGGCTTTCCCCATTTCTTTGTTACATTGCTTGGCTACTTTTAAAGGCGCAATCCAAGCCGTTATGTTTAATTTCTATACAGGATTGAAACAGGGGGTGTCCGAAGCTGAACTCCATTAATTTCAGCTCCAGGGACCCCCTGCGTCCGGAGAAACCTCCATAGGGGGTGCCTGTAGCCACTCCAGGGCTACCTGTTATATCGGCACATCCTGATCTACATTCAATGTGTTGGAAAAAAATACCATAATATATGAATCGCCGCTTAAACATTTTGTAAAGTTTCTATTCATCAAATCATTTGTTTTTTTGTGAAAATGTAAGGGTGGATTTTCAAAGCTCCCGCACCCTGCAGGCCAGGAACTCATGACATCCCCCGGTGTGGCCTCTTATTGGCCCATGTGACGCAGTCCATACACAGTACACCATATGCATACACTGCAGTGAAGAGATATTTCCCCCTGAAAATTAAAAGTAGCAGGGAAAAGCACAGATCATTCTGTTCCTTGGCACCTGATAAGAAAAAAAAGGCTTCTGGAGAAGCAGGTACCTTTTCCAATAGTGGTTGTTGCTTTCTTTCTAGGCGGAAATCCAGCCAAATATGAGTGTTAATTAAATGGAACACAACAGAAGAGCTCATTGGCTTTAATTTTAGAGATTTCCATGCCAGAAAAACATTCCCTGTCTGGTGAAAGATTTAACAATTCACAAATGGATTTACCATGAAGGTTTTCCGATTGTCTAGTTTGTTTTTAACTCCGTCTGTGTCAAGTGGCCGGCAATGTGATAGATTGTCATTACAATAACTCTCTATTATTAGATGGGCGGGAGAAGCATCTTAGTGGTAAGAATGCTGCATTTGAAGTGGGTTGAGCCCAGATTGATTCCTAGTTTCAGCTCTCGTTGCGTGCTTAGGCAAGTCACTTTATCTCCATGTGCCTCAAGCAACAAAATTAGATAATAAGCTCTATAGGGCAGAGATTCATTGTGCAGTGTGTACTGTGCAGAATATACTGTCAGAGTTATCCAAGAAAAACAATATACAGAATAGGCTTGACAGCTCTGCAGGTCTTATAGGTTACAGATTGTCTGTCATTACACATCCATTCAGTAGGCCTCAGTTAAATCCTATAAAATCCCTATGCAAATATGATTTTGTCTAACTAATAATGTGTTCCAGTCTGTACATATTCCAACATACTGTAATACAGCGACAGTTATGAGATATGAGCTTTGGCTGGTGGGCCAGGCTGCTTTCAGGAACTGGAAATCCTCACTAATTAAATTTGGTTTGAGACAGTCTCTTATTTAATATGAAACTTGAACAAAAGAGGAACTGACAGAGGAGCCAGCAAGTGAGGAGTGTAGGGCACAGATCAAATGTTAACATTAGTACAGTTGATGGTAACTTGATGTTTACTGACCTTATGATCATCACCACTAATACTCTTTTGCATCAAATCATACTGAAATAAATATTATATTCTGTTCCCAGTAGAAGAAATATGATTAAAAGAGCAGCCCTGTTTCATGATATATTGGAGTTTGAATAAGCTAAAAGCAGTCAACCATTTCTGTTGTTTTTTGCATGTCTTGATACATGGGCTGGTTCCCAAAAGCAGAATTCTAAGCAACCGTGCTGAGAATGTTCCATTATATTGGTGTGTGGCTTTTTTTCAGACTTAAAAGCTTGTACAGGCGTACCCTGGTTTAAGGACACTCACTTTAAATACACTCGCGAGTAAGGACATATCGTCCAATAGGCAAACGGCAGCTCGCGCATGCGCCAGTCAGCACGTCCTGAACAGCAATACCGGCTCCCTACCTGTACCGAAGCTGTGCGCAAGCAGGGAGACTATAGAGCCTGTTACAAATGCGTTATTTACATCAGTTATGCACGTATATGACGATTGCAGTACAGTACATGTATCGATAAGTAGAAAAAAGGCAGTGCTTCACTTTAAGTATATTTTCGCTTTACATACATGCTCTGGACACATTGTGTACATTAATGCGTGGTATGCCTGTACTGACATCAACGGGAGCGGTCTTACAGTAATAGCAGACATTTTAATTCATCCCTGCCCAAAAAATTGAGTAATTTAATAAACTAACAGCTTATGTTGCTATATCACGTGTGACCGGGTGTTACCATTTTAACTTCCCTGGGAGGCCGACTTTCAAAGACTGAGATTTCCAGAATGCCATTTCAGAATTTAAAAAGGGTGGCATTGCTAAAGACAGAAGCAAAAAAAAAAATGACTTTCAACGGTAGAAAGAAGGGAGACGTATTTGTTATGCGTAGTAGAATGTTTATTCTGCTTTGAAAAAGACCCCAAAAATATGTTGAAATCCATCTCTCTCAAATTCTGGAGGATTTCACAATAAAATGTGTTATCTGTATACACATGGAGAAGTGAAGGCCTTTCATAAGAGAAACAATGTGTGTCTGCCTGCAAAAGAAAAATCAATCTGTTTAGTCATAGGAGGTGAAATGTTTGTTTTTCATAGTGACCTATCTTCTCCTATATCACAGGTTAACTCAATAATCCTTATTCATTAAATTGCGAGATGCAATTTAATGAATAAGGCAGTGAAATATCACCCAAATACAGAAGACAACATGTAGCAATAAAAATCATGAGTTCTCGTTGTATTCATTAAAAACTATATATGCGAATTGATCTTTACGGAAAACAAAATTGAATTTCCTTGACGTTTTCATGTCACTAGAGTTCTATTCTATTTAATGCAATCAGTCTTCGTTCCAGTGGGGGAAGTGGGAGAAATAGAGAGAGGCTCTATATTAAATCTTTCTCTCCCTCAACATTCCGTCTCAAAAACAGCGTCCTTTCAATGTAATCAATAGGCTGATTCCCAGCATTGCAGGTCAATGCAAATAGAGTTATTGAGATCTACAATGAAGGCACCCAATTACTACATGTTTGTAAGTTCCAATACACCTACTAAATTTTTTTTGACTACCCCCCTTTATTTTTACAGTAAGGATACCCAAAGCTTAACTATTATTTTCAGCTCTGTGGACCCCTTCTTTGCAGAGATACTTACCAGTGAAGTTACCAGTGTCTATGCTGCTCCAGGGGGAAACAAAATGACTTCCCTCCCCGCCCCCCCTGGTTCTCATCCGGTAAATAAAAACTGGGGGTAAAATGGCGGGATTGCTCACTTCATCTCATTTTAAATTGTGTTCCAAGTGTGCATAGAGTAAAAAACAACAATGTATATGTTTCATCTTAAATGGCCCTGGGGGCTTCCCTGTAATTCAGCGTTCTAAAATGGAAAATGTTCTAAGTTGTGGGTTAATGCAAAATTCCAGTATCCGCGGCAACAGCAAATCAAAGCCCCCCCCCATTTCTGAAAGTTCACTAAATAGGACTCTTCTGCGTTGTGATAATAGGATCGCTGAGCTTTGCTGATGATTTTGACTGCCCTCGCTTACAGTGTTCTTCTAACCAAGGAGTTAAAGCCGATAACCTATTTCCATTCTGTAGGATAGCCTTTTGTGCAGTAACTGCCTTCCTTGGAAATGTTTTAATGATTTTTATTATGATGTGTGCACAGTAATGCTAAAGACGCCAAAATATGTAATTATGAAACACAGCAGGTCTCCCAGAAAGCCATTAAAGTCTATCTGAAACATTGGGGGTGGAAAGCCCTCAACTAGGCCTGAATTTGACACATTTAGAGATTAGCAGAACATACTATTTTTTTTATATCTTCTCTCTTTCTTTAGTAAAACAGCCTGCACGCAACAAACATTTATACACGTTCAAAACAATTTATACTTTATTGCATTGTTTAGCACCGCTGTTTCCTGAATCAGTTTACTGCCAATAAATAAGCAGAGGAATAACACGTAGGAATTTAGAGAGAGAGCAATGTTGGGTAAAGTAGAAATATATATATATATATCTATATAAAAAGAAGATACTTGGGAGTGTGGGAGAAGGGGGAGGAAGTGCAATGAACAATGTGCCTAATAAAACTACCTCGGCTTGTGCATTTAAGAAACAAAATATAGATACCACCCACACACCGCCAGACACAATGGGTCATAATTACCAAGCCATGCTGAAAGGTGTCTTATGGAGTAGCACTGCTTAGTAAAAAGGCCAAATGCACTTCAATATGTTAGAGTAAAACTCTCTGCATAGCAATCTAAGACCTACACACTATTTTACTCCATGAAATGGTAACACCAGAAGAAAATTCCACTCTCTCCAAGACCAACACAGCTTCAATATCTCTGCTCATCAACCTGCATCGCATCTACCTCAATGGCATTTGCAAAACAAACTCTTTTGTCTTCTGCCAGAAAGAAAACTGAAAGGCAAAGAAATGTCACTGGGCGGCCATATTAAAGTAAATAACATCTTCTCTTATTTTCAATTTCTGTGGCATACCTCAGTTTTAGCCCTTGAACATCCAGAAGGAACTTTCCAGATGAAAAAAAAAAAAAGTCATCTTTTTTACATACAAGGAAAAAAAAAAATACAGGCACAATATGTTTTTAGACCTCTACAGCAATAAGAGGGATTATGGATGTTAGTGTCATGTTTATAGGTGAACAGATGCATCCTGATTACCAGGGACAGGCAGTTAGGGGTGAGGTGTTTTGATATCAGTTAGATATGTGACAGTACAGAACTGGAAGAAAATATGTAGAAGACCCTCTTCTGCCAAAGGAGCAGAAAAGGGGTTACAAATTGGACATAAAAAAACACCCTCATCTATTAAAACCTTATCTGGAAACCTCCTGTAGATTCCAGTAGGTTTTCATGCTTATGAATTTCACACCATTCTCAGTTAGCGATGAATGATTATTATTTGTTAAGCTTGCTAAACATCGCTACTATTCTTGTTGAGTTTGTGGACATTGCTCATCACAGCCATGCATTGCCTGGCCTCTGTGAAGTGGTAAATAGCTCAATGTTCTAGAAGCAGAATTAAAATGAGCTGCTCTGGTTTCAGTGTCGTTGCTGCTATGAAAATATGCACTAATTATAAGGGCGCTGAAAAGCTGTTCACTATGGAAACCTGTATTTATAGCTTTGCAATGGGGAATATAAAGCACATGCACCCAGCTAAGAAACAGTCACATGTTACATAAAAAAATCCAAGTTCTTCAACCATCATTTCTGTTAATCCCTTTGCTGTCAAAAGGGCCAGCATTGCAGTGCAGAGCTCTGGCAACCAGGGAGTTAAACTAGCAGCACTGCTAAGGTCCTTATTTTATATAGACTGCAGTGGCCGTTCGGGATGCTTGTGGCCAAAACCCCCATTAGAGACAATGGAGAATTAAAACCGAAAATGGCCTGAATGGCCACTTCAGTCTACGGAGAAGGAGTGGCGCAGTGAGTAAAGACACTGACTGGCACTGAGTTTGAAGCAGGGGAACCTGGTTCAATTCCCTGTGTTGGCTCTTTGTGACCTTGGGCAAGTCACTTTATCTCCCTGTGCCTCAGGCACCTAAAATATAGATTGTAAGATCCATGGGACCTGTGCCTGCAAAATGTCTCTGTAAAACTAGCAGCGCTATACAAGAACATGCAAAAATATATATATATACACTTTACTGTAGAATAAGGCTCTTAGGGGCCTAATCTAGTAGCTTCGATAAGTGACTTATCGACAGTTTTTAGCACCTTGAGCGAGTTTGCATGTGTAGCTATTCAGAAAGCTCAGATAATATGGATAAATCGCTTGAAACCTGCTTCTTCTTGATCAATAGCTCTCCCGCTCAGACAAACCGAGCAGCAGCTAAGCTCGCATTTTTTGAGAAATCGAGCTATTCAGGTAACTCCGAGATTCACATCGTTCACTTCACCCCTGGCCCACCGTCCACACATACAACTAGCTGGCCACGAATGCCCCGAGCAACATGAACGCGCTCTCACCCTCGACTACGTTAACTATCCTCTGTTGCTTGAATAGAAATCACCAGTGAGTATATCTTCTTTTCTTCATTCTTTTCTTTCTTCAACAGGTTCAGGAGATGTTGTCACACTGTCTTCTTCCTGTCAAATGAGATGTGACAGGCCTATATAAGGCCTGTGATGTCACATTTGACTGACAAATGTTACATCCACCAATCCGATTGGTGGATATACCATGTGTCTAGGCATCACGTTTGGCAGGGAATAACTTCTCTACTAAACTTGATAGAATCCCATGGTATATCCACCAATCCAATTGGTGGATGTACCATGTGATGCATTCCCTTTTTGGGTGATGTCACCTTAAAGTGAGGTTAGCACAACCAACCAGGTACCATATGCTTCCCTCCCTTTAAGGTGACGTCACATCACCCCAAAAGAGAAGGAATCACTTGGTACATCCCCCAATGGGATTGGTTGATGTACCATGTGTCTGTCAAATGTGACATGTGAAAGGCTTCATACTGGCATGGGTAAGACACATTTATTGACAATAGGGTGTCCATTCATAGCCATATTGGTAATCTCACCCCCATTGAGGGGTATTTGCCATACCACCTGATGTTTCGACGGGAAGCCCGATAATCCATCGACCTGTGTTTTGGAGTGGCAGCAGATGGCATGTCCTGGACCACATACATGCAGTATGTACAGAGGCTCAAGGATCAGTTACAAGAAGCATACAGACTGGACACCTGCTGCTGATGATATGACTAATCAGGGAAACAAGTTGTTATGACAAGAGAGTACATGGACAAGAGCTACAGAGTGTGTATCCGAAATCTGGGAACACACGGTAAACACAAAATAGCGAATCGCTGGAAAACAGAGCCGAATGTGGCAGTAGAGAAACTACAAGGACTTCCAGAAACAGGCCACCGAAGAACCTACATAGGAATCATCTTCTGCCAATAGGTCAGATAATACGATGCCCTGAAAAAAAGCTTATTCCAGGGATAGCAAATTAACCTAGGAGAAGTGGTTGATTGAACAAAGTACAGGGTCCCTTGAACATCCCACTATGCCGCTGTAGGCAGAGCAGTGATGAGGAGTCAGATCCAGATGAGGAATAACAGGAGGGATAATGTTAGGACATCTATCCAATACCCTGGGTCGGGAAGAGAAACCTCCCCTAGACAGGTGTCCCTTGTTGACCAGCAGGGCCGTAGGTCAAAGAAATTTGTTATCATTAAGTTGGACCTTGAGGCCGAGGAATTCACTCCTGTGGGTCCAATTGTACAGTACAGTGAAGCTGAAGGTGTCAGTAACAGATAGCTTCAAGCCCCCTCAAGTGTACGGTTGGCAGAAACACAAGTCCCCAGTACCATGTCGATCCTCTGAGGAGCAAGGGGAAATAGGAGTACTATCCTTTGGACTTTACATCCAAAGAGGGAAACTAGACCTCCAATGAGACGACTTATGATTCCCAGGAGTGTCGACAGAAATCCCCATAGTTAGTATGGCTAAAGGGGTGGTACCAATAACACTGATAATAGGAAACCCAGGGAATTGTTGAACGATGTGGTGCAATAAAGATTTAATCTGTAAGAACTGCCTGAGTATTGGTTTCATACTGCAAAAAAGGAAGATTACTGATGCACACCATATAATAAAGAAACATACATATTTACCGGTGCACATGTATTGAAAGAAGTCCTGCTGGAAATCCAAATCATACGATAAAACAAGAACAACACAAGGCACTGCGGATTTACTTAATGCTATTTAATGAGCCAAAAACCTAGCGACGTTTCGACCAGAGCGGTCTTTTTCAAGTGGTGAGTGGCTAGAAAAAGACTGCTCTGGTCGAAACGTCACTAAGTTTTTGGCTCATTAAATAGCATTAAGAAAATCTGCAGTGCCTTGCTGTTTTTGTTTTTTATCATTTTGAGTATTGGTTTCACCATACCCATCATGTTGTGTACCTAGAGAGGAGGCATTTGTTAGATTAGATAAATGCTAATGTAATGAAGGGGTTAAACCAAAATACCTGGTTTGCTGGGGGTTGAGATTATGGGTGAAGGGGATTGTTGCCCCGGAGTGGGTGGTTAGGCCTCCTGGAAGGGGTTAATCCCTTAATTACCTTAGCGGTTAGTATCGCTAAGGTTATTAAGGCGTTAACCCCTCTTGCTATGCACCCGCATCTGGCACTCAATTCTCCTCCTCACTTTTAAAGCTTTACACTCTTCTGCCCCTCCTTACATCTCAGCCCTAATTTCTCGCTATACAGCATCCCGACTCTTGCGTTCTACTCAAGGATGTCTTCTCTCTACCCCCTTTGTATATAAAGCCCTCTCCCGCCTTAAACCTTTCTCACTGACTGCACCACACCTCTTTAATGCCCTTCCCCTTAAATACCTGACTAGCACTCTCACTATCCACCTTTAAGACCCACCTTAAGACCCACTTGCTTAAAGAGGCATATGAGTAGCACCGTGGATAATACTAGACACGATATATAAAGCTTGGCCCTCTGCAGACGCACTTACCAGAATGACCTCTTACTGTCTCTGCACGTTCTTCCTACCTACCAATTAGATTGTAAGCTCCTCTTAGCAGAGACTCCTCTTCCTAAATGTTACATTTATGTCTGAAGCACTTATTCCCATGATCTGTTATTTGTATTATTTGTTATGTATATGATTGTCACGTGTATTACTACTGTGAAGCGCTATGTACATTAATGGCTCTATATAAATAAAGACATACATACCCAGGATGCTTAACCACCCACCCCTGGGCAACTACCCCCATGTTTGGGATCTGATTCATAACCCTAGATCAAATTCATTCCGCCACTCCGCCTGCCTAAGCCCGGAGCCCGACTCTCAGGTGTCTATCACAGTCGGCACCACACATGTTCATCTACAAGTGGCATTTTTAATTCCTATACTTATTGTATGAATAGATCAAGTCTAAATATATGTATATGTATACACAGGAGTATATAGGATAGGAGGAAGGTTCTGGAAGATAGTCTCCCGGAGGGAAAGAGTTGAGGAGCCTCAGGAAGTGTAGTTAGGGATGATGCTCATGAAGTAATAGAAGGTATCAGGCCACCCTGGTTTATTGTGTTAAAGATAGGGAAAGTGCCCTTATAGTGAGGATCCCTATTATATGGCCAATGGAAGAAAGCAGGTGTTACATATGGAGAAAAACACTCCACAGCGGAACAAATGTAGAGGGCCATCTAGTGTCAGCGAATCAGCTCTACAGGCGGATCCATCTAAGTAATCTCAAGTGGCAATTCCCAATCAGGTATGGAGAATAGTTGGTACTTGCTCAGAACCGGCTAAGATCCCAGTAAGGGCCCACAGTAAATGGGATACAACAGATATTACTCGAAGAGGGGGGGCTGGTCCAATACCAGAAATGCAACCAAGTAAATACACCTCCCTTTGAGTGTTAAGCGTGAGCACATAGAGAAGCATTGTGTTCATGAATAACTATGAGTACTGTATATAAAATACTGTACAACATTATCTAGGGTGTGCGATGTGTCCCAGTGCCTGGGGACGTGAATAAAAAGACTGATTTGTATTACAAAAGTTCCTGGCACCCATCATTTTCACCCTTACTATCTCATTGCCCAGTTTGCTGAATCCAGCACCCAGAATTGAGGTCAACTATGCACACCAATGTGAACTTCCTAGGAGCCAGGCAGGGAGGGTTACATGTGTATATATACTCTAGTACATGTAATGTTTTTGCAACATAGAATGTATCACCAGTCCAACTTCCTAAATATACATTTGTATTTGCATCTGCAGTTGATGAGGTCTATTATACAAAGCGCATCACTGCTTTATAGGCAGATGCTGATCATGTAATCAATTAACTGGTTATAATTAATTCATTCAATTCATGAATGTCATTTAATGGGCCGAGTAACAAGAATTCTTCCTCGATAATATTCATCCTTCCCTGCAATTAAGGCTGCCAATTTAATCCTCTGTGCAGTTAAAACAAAGAAAAAAAGTATTGTTTACGGAAGCTTGAGCTCCTGTCTAAACTTGCCACCTTCAAAATAATGACAGAAAGTAGTCCCCTGAGGATTAATTGAGTTTTCCTGCACTGAAGCTAATTTTACTTTGAGAATGAACGTCCAAACTAAAAGATTGGAGCTAAACATTGCATTTTTGACTAGGCGTGGAAAATCATTCTTGTTTATGGAGAATATTTGACAATTCAGTCTAGCAAAACAAATTACCAACACAAAGAAATTAATTACCGAAACACACGCATCTTACTTGGAAATCAACTAAAACCTTGTTGGTCACAGATATTTTTATGACTTTTTCGCTAAACAAAATAGTTAAATTTGGAGAAACAAAATATGCCTTTTTCGCCTTGCATGGAACATTTGCAGAATGAACTGGGAAAGATGTGCTCATCTCTACCTTTCCCCAGTTTCTCCCTAATACCTCATATTCTGCTCTAAATACAGCAAAGGAAAAGTGATACTGGGCCTAAGAAATCTACCCTTGCCAAACCTGTTGGGTTTTACTGTATGTTTGAGGGCAGAGGAGGCTGGCCCCACTTTAAACCAGCATTGTACCATGAGTTGGGCTGATATAACAGAGTATAAGGTTTGAGGATCTGAAAGTGGTTTATAGTGGTATCTTTGTAAGTAAAATATATGCTGGGCCCCTAAGCAAAGAAAATGTATTTATATTTACACAACAATTATCATATTTATTTTTTAAGCACTGTAAATGAGACAAAGAAATGCTAACGCACTTCCAATATGACAAATTATTTAGTTAATTTCTAAATGTTTTTTCTTCTCATAAGTATGAGTCATTTAGTTTGATCCTTTGGCCAAAACATCTCAAGCCTACTACCATGTCAAGGAAGACCAAATCAGCAGGTCCTACACTACCAATTGTATACAGTGTCCTTTTGCATTGCCTCAACTGCATAGAAGGGAAAAAAAGAGTAAAGAAAACAATAATAGTTAATAGCATGGTATGCGTGATATGTATGCGGTGTCGAAGGGGTTAACATTTAGGAGCACTATATGTGGTGTGTGAGCTACAGTGCAGTTAATACTGGATAAAAGACAGAAATGCCCTAATATATAAATATGTATAAATTCTGCTGAGTATTTTCATACACTGGGCCATCTGCAAAGTTCCATTACATTATGTAGCAATGGAATGTAACAAAGTTCCAAACTACTGAGCATCTCTGCGTCTAGGATCTGACTTTCTGCTCGGTAACCAACAGGACAATCCTTCCCCAGGCTAACCTATTAAATGTAATGGATGGTGGCAAAATACCGCTTTGTATCTTGATAGCCTATTAAATGGTCAGTGTAAGCTACAAATGCATCCTGAAGGAGGGGGGTCTGCTGGAATAGATGATAGAACAGTTTTTTTCAACAGGGGTTCCTAGGAATGTCTAGAACGTTTGGCCGCGGCCATTTGACTGATCAGATTGCCACCAATAACCACAGGTCCTTCCTCGGATCTTCCCAGCCATCACTCGGGCGCCATTTGTGAGTGGAGCGTGCAACTGGAAATGTAAAAATGTGTCCTGCTGGTGTGCACGCTCACAAATGCAGTTGAAGCGGTGGCCCTGTGAGGTACCCTGGGGCTGGGAAAATCCAAGGACATTTTAAGATGCCTGATGGCAGAAGGCAGCGAGCTGACTGGCGGCGAAGGCGATCTGCGGTGAGTAGTCCTGGCGGTGGAGCATCGGTGGTGATTATTTCACGACCAAATGGTCATAGCCAAATTTCCCATTACATTCCTAGGAAACCTTGGGTTCCCCGAGCATCTCTTAAGGATTACCTGCACTTTTTCGGTCATTTGAAAATGGTACAGAATACAGAAAAATTCACAATACATGTGATCTCAGACACACTATTAGAGAGGGTTATGGTTTCTGACAATGCATCTGATCTCAGACGCCCTATTAGAGAGAGGGTTGAGGTTCCGCAGAATTTCACAATATAAATAATGGGGTTCCTTAACCACAAAAAGGTTGAATACCACTGCAATAGAAGATTGCAAACAGCAGAATATTACAGGCTTCATGTGATCTGTGCTATATCATTAAATATTTTCATTTACACTTAGGTAATGATGTATCATGTCCTTTGTTTGCCAACATCTCCTCCTCCTATCGTTCTCTCTGTGGGAGTACCCCAGGGGACTGTCCTGAGCCCTCTTCTCTTTTCTCTTTACACATTCTCTCTAGGTGACCTTATCACATCTCTTGGGTTCAAATCTCTATGCTGATTACACACACACATTTACTTCTCAACCCCTGACCTTACACCTGCTGTATAGACAAAATCTCTGAATGGCTATATCTTCCTGGATGGCCCTTCACCGACTCAACCGTAACATGACAAAGATGGAGCTCCTTATACCTCCTCCCATGCCTGGCCCTACTACCCCTTTCTACATTACTGTTAAAGCAATATCATAAACCCAGTATCATAAGCACCCTGCCTCAGTGTCACATTTGACTCCTCCCTCACATTCACAATGTAGCTAAAACCTGACGTTTTTTCCTCTGTAACATTGCCAATGTTTCCCTTTCCTCTGTCGCTCTACTGCTAAAACTAATGAAGACCCTTATTCTCTTCCATCTCAACTATTACAACCTTCTACTGCCCGGCCTTCCTACCTCTCACCTGTCACCCCTTAAATCTATCCTAAACGCTGCTGCTAGAAATCACTTTACGTTCTCCTAAATCTGTCTCAGCGTCACTCCTGCTGAAATCTCTCCCCTGACTTTATATGAAATCCTGTATCACACACAATATTCTTCTGCTCACTTTGAAGGCTATGCACTCTTCTGCTCCTCCTTACATCTCAGTCTCAGTCCCGGTACCTACTGTCCCGACTCTTGTGTTATGCTCAAGGATGTCCTAATGTTACTTTTATGTCTCAAGTGCTTATTCTCATTATGTGTTATATTATTATTTCATGTTTTTCACTGCTGTGAAGTGCTGTATACATAAATGGCGCTATATATAAATAAAGATATATGTACATACATAATCGTGGAACTGATGGAATCAGATGTCGTAGTGTCCTCCTTTGCACAACAGCAGCGCAATGCATACAGCTTAGGTAGAAAGAAAAGATGTTGCTCTTCAAGCCCAACTCTTAGCGAGTTCAATGAATATTCACTTGCCATATTAATTAGTTTATTCATTCCTTCATTACTTTATTTTGTTCCTTTTTTTAAATATTGCCTTTAATTTTACGTCATGTGGTTACTTTCCCTTTTCCAACCTGGTCACTTGCCTCTGTGAAATCATTCAACATTTTTTGGGGAGAAAATATTAAATATGAAATTGCATTAACAACTCAGCCCTCATTACTACAGATTTGGATTTTTTGCTGCCTTTTTCTCCAGTTTGGTACAAGTTTCTAGCCAATGGAAACCCATAACATTGGGTGATGTTGCAAACCCCTCTGGTATTCAAGGGGTTAATCCCCCCCACCCTAGCATTGAAATGGGTAAGAAATTAATGCTCAACTTTCAATAACCCGAATGAGAAGGTTCTAAACTAAAGAAACTACAAGATTATTGGATAATTCAGACCTGAATGAGTTGGAGTTCATTAGATCCCCCAAGGTCACTTGAGAACACGTGAATCTCACTACAGTGACAGGCCTTTAATATGTTATACACATGTTCAAGAGTCCCCTGAAGGGACATCGGTCCCTCCAGACTTCACACTACCTTCTCCAAAGCATAGTGAGAAGTTCTTCTCCGTGCTGGATGCACAATACAGATGAAGAGCTTCTAGTGGCACTAAACACAACAAAATTAAAAGATTAGCCCTCTGCTGCAGATCGATACATTCACATAACAAATGATTATGCAAATCATCGGGGGGTGAGGGGGGGGGGGATTCTGAGCTTTCAGCCTACAGCAATTATTGTAAAACTGGTTTGAAAGGATATTTATAAATAGCAGCTTTCTTGCAACCCAGGTAGTAAAACCCATAAATCAGGTCTTTGCTTAGGGGTAGCTCGCCTTTGATTGCACAGAGTGTAAGCTTTCAGAAATCAATCAGCTAGTACCAGAGCATGGAAAACAGACACCAGGTGCTTATTAGTTGGACTTATTGATGAGTGTAATCTCCAATGCTTGTATTATGGGCGCATTATACGTTCTAAGCTGTCATAGGTTTGAAGGTACTGTACTTATATATTCAAACCCCTTCACAAGACAATGCTTAGCAGGTCCCTTCCGGGAATGAATGGCTTGTTGAACCAAGATGAGTTTTTTTTTGCACGTCTAAAAAGAATTCCCATAAAAAAGTGTAACACTCTTGTAGCTAAAAAATAAAATAAAAAATTAAATAGATTTAGTAAGCAGTGCTATTCCACCAGACCCCTTCTGAACACTGTATGGTGCCTCGCTGCTCCAGAAAGTGCTCTATGGATTAGCACTGCTTAGCAAATACTGGTACCTAATTTACCAGTAAGTGCTTTATTTGTGACCAATTGAACTGATGAAACATTAAAGGTTGTCTGTAGCAAGGCCAAGAGACGTTTGCCGTGATGCACGGCAATGGGTTGCATGGGGTTAACAATCCTAAATGTCCTCTGCACCTGACCAGATGTTATTTTCTGATCTGAACACTTTTTCCTCTCTTGATTAAATAGGTGCTATCTATCTTATTCTGTTCCGAAGTGTTGATTAATGCCCAATTACATCCTGGAAACTTTTAAGTCCATGGGGGTTATTCTAGCAGCTTCGATGACTTTGTTGCCATCTCCAACGGTTTGGCATGACCACATCAAACGGTTTGTCATTTGTGTCAAGAAAGAATCTGAAACCCACTGAAACCGTGAGGTGGGAAAATGCCCATACCGCCTGGCGTAGCAGCGATGTGATGTCAGCTTTTTTCTAAGTTCTCCCCCTGCAATCTTCTCGCAATCTGAGCTGCACAGAGAGCCGCTTCTAACTGCACAGCTCTCACAGGCGATCGCAATGTTTTTATTTAAATTTGAATACTAGTGTGCGGGAGCAGGGGGTCTCATGAGCTGAACCACGTTCATTTCAGGTCCGGGGACCCCCTGCTTCCCGAGATACAGGCCCCGGTATGGGGTGCCGGTATCTCTTATGCATTTAAAATGTCCAGTCACGTGACGTGGGAGATTTAAACATTGCATGGGGACCGGCACCCCATAAAGGGGCCTGTAACTAAGGAAGTAGGGGGTCCCCGAGGCTGAAATCAATGTGGTTCAGTTCTGGAGCCCTCCTGGTCCTGCACACTAGTATTCAAATATAAATAGCTTCATTACCGTAGCGGCTAGCCGCTAGGGTAATGAAAGGGTTAAACATGAGTACCCTGTTTATTGGGGGCAGAGGGGGTGGATGAATGGGGTACCGCTATAGTAATAAAGAGGTTAACCACTCCCGCTACCCACCCAGCAGCCCTATTCACCCACCCTGGGGCAACTGCCCCCTTCATCCACCCCCTGTGCCCCCAATAAACAGGGTACTCATGTTTAACCCCTTCATTGCCTTAGCAACTAGCCGCTAAGGTAATGAAGCTGTTTTTATTTAAAATCTGAATACTATTGTGCGGCAGCTTCCGCCCTGAGTTAAGCCAGGAGCGAGAATGCTCAAGGCTTTCTGAATAGCAACCTTGCCAAATTGTGCGAGAACTGCTCAAAAACCTCGAGTTTGTTATCAAAGCTACCTGAATAGGCCCCCATGTATTTAACTGGGAAAGCAGGAGTACAAGTCCCATTGTGCATTGAGATGGGAATTAAAACTCCCAGGATGGAATAAACGACATCCCTTGGAACCTGCTACGGTGGCATGTATTAGAATTGCCTGGCTTACTGTGTCTGAAACAAGAGTTTAATTGGGTTTGAACAAACGAGCTGTTCCCAGTTAAATGGGCAGTAATAGAAAACAGTCAATAGCATGCTAATAATTAACATTTTAACTAAATAGAAGATTGGACGTTATCGGCGGAAATGCAAAACATTAACTGTCGCGGAAATGACTGTACCTGCTTGGGAAACAGGCATGTGTTAGACAGGCTACAGTAGAAGACTGAGGCTGCTATTAGCATTTGAAACCCATTCTACAGAAGATGAACGGGATTAGGGAGTAAGAGAGAAGAGCTGCTCATTTTCAGCCAGCCACTGGTAGTTAAGACTTCCACATTTGTCTTTCACTGAAATGGAGATGCTGTATACAGTATATAGATGTAAAGATCCCCCAACTCTTACTTCAGGTTTTAAAAAGATACATATAAAAAGGAGCAATCCAAGCTCTTTTTTATTAAACGTAAAAAAAAAAATATATATATATATATATATATACACAGTGGTTGACAAATCACCAAAAAATCTACTCGCCACACAAAAAAATCTACTCGCCACCTAGTACCAAACTTGTGCTGCTTGGGCCAATATTTACTCGCCCGGGGGTTAAATCCACTCGCCCGGGGCGAGCAAATGTATAGGTTTGTCGAACACTGTATATATACATATATATATATATATATATATATATATATATATATATATATATATATATGTTTACACAGGATTGAAGCAGGTGGTTTCCGGGTAGAACCCCATTCATTTGTGCTCTGGGACACCCTGCTTCTGCAGATACTTACCTCCATAGGAGGTGCTGGTAGCTGATCCATCTGAGCTGGCTTTAAAGTGTAAATCTCCTGCATCACGTGGGCCAATAGGAAGACAATGTAGATACCATCATTGCTTTCTATTGGCCCGCGGGGGCGGGAACTTCGAAAAGTGGCCATTACGTGATTCCACAGCGGGTCACAAGAGCTGAAATTAATGGGGTTCAGCTCCAGAGGTCCCCTGCTTCAATCCTACGTAAAAAAATAAAAATAAAAAATGAAAATAATTGTTGTTTTTTTTTCTAAAGTTCTTGGATTGCCACTTCAAAAACAACTCTCATATAAATGTATCTTCCTAGGATTGTTTCCCTTTTAAAGGACAGATCCCACTCAGAAAAAAGTTAATTGAAGTTGCAAAGTGTCAATGCTAACTTAGGTAAGCAAAGAAGCTCCAATGCACATCAAATATTACAAATGAAGGTCATTTTTATATGTTTTTTCTTGTCATAAGTATGGGTCATTTAGTTCAATCTTTTGGCCAAAACATGGCAAGCCTGCATGGGTCATGGTACACCCTATCAGCAGGTTCCTACACTGCCAATTTGTATAACTTACTGCAGTTGATATGCTTTTTACTACAGTATGTTTAAAGCAGCAATCCCGCCTGGGGATTTTTGATGCTGCAGTACTTACTAGTACATAATCAGTGTCGATATTACAGGAGGGACAAAGGCAACTTTACCAGTAATTATTTGGGGAAATGGAGGTCCACAGAGCTGAAAGTAGCACAGATGGACAGCTCAGCGGACTCCCCTAGTTCCAAAGTTTTTTTTTATCTTTTTGGAGGGATTGCGGCTTAATTCGTTTATAAAACAGAGTTCAAAAATCTAAACTGCACTACGACAAACAATGAGCACAATCAACCTACACTTATTTTGCCTTTTTATGACCAACCAGAGACTTTACAAAGTTGCGTAAATGCACTTACAGTGTGATTATGTGTAACGTTCTAATGCTGTATTGGTCCTAAAGAAATACAGGATCACTGTGCAGGTTGCTGTACTGGAGTCCTTGATAATTACAGTTGTACACAAGCCTTTGCAAGCTCAGGAGTCCCTTGAAAGCTCATGTACAGATGCAGCTACAGTATGAAGAACGCATATAAAGATATTGCTGATTTATACCAGACATCTAGAATGGAACATTTGGTCATGGCTGCTCCTCCAGCATTTAGCCGTAAAGGGACCCTCAGCAGCTGCTCGCTTCTATGATAAAGTAAGTTTGCGGGTATTGGATAAACTTTAGAGGTTTTAGCGGTTAGGTTAGGGGCTTAGGGTAAGGGGTTTCAGGGTAAGAGGTTAAGGTTTTTAGGGTAAGGGGTTGCGTTAAGGTTAGGGTGTTTATGGTAAGGTCTAAAGTTAGGGACTTACTTTAGCTGTGCAGCGGCCGGCAGCTGAGTGTCCCTGCAGCGAGGTGAGTCGCAGCTAAATGCCTGCGGTCATTTGGTCGTGGTGAAAAGGTTTGTGAACCCTTGCTCTGTTCTAAACCCCATTGCAAACCAGATTAAGTTCAAGAATCCCCTGTCGCTGGCATGATATGGAAGGAACAGGGAGGTGTAAAAATTGTATCTTTTTGCAAAAAAACTAAATAGTTCACAACCTTTAGAGACCCTGACTAATTACATAATAATTAAGCAGGGATTGAGTGTATGAACTCCTTAGCGCTAAGAATGTTTTATCCTTTTCGGGAACCTTGCTTCAAATCAATATATTTCGTAGTTTTTTTTTTTACACACATTTTCAGTTAGCTGTGTGGAATATTAAATGAAGTGGGGACTGGTGCAGTGCCTGAGCAGTGTCTGGTTGGGAAAGTCCTAAAGGACCATTGCATTTGCTTGTTTTTGCTTATTATCCACACTACCAACTCTTGTGGCCTCTCCAGGTTTCCCACACAAAGCTGATGTATTCACTGCAAATGAGAAGTGAGTCTTCAGTTATTGCAATTCTGTTTAATCCCATGATGCAATGTAGTAGGGTTCACCACTAGTCGTTAATGATTAGGATGCATTATGGGAAGGAACCCAGGATGCTTTTGCTGGACAGAGGCTTGCTTCATTCCACCAAGTAAAAAGGGATGACCATAGCAAAGGTTCACGCTACCTGTACACTTGTTTATGTATAGTATTACTAGCTGGTTTATTTAATGGGACACATTTAGTTTTTTACAGGTACAGGCTCCTCCATAATTTTCTGCTGATAACTCAGCTGTTGGAACATGACATTCTCTATAGTGCCCCTAGAAGTCCCTGAGCTTCTAGAGAGGTCAGCAGTGCACACATCTGCAATGGAGATAAGGCCATAGCAGTAGCGGCCAAAACACAACCTGCAAACGTAGCACACAATCCTGTATCTAGGTCTAGTGAGATATTCTGTTCATCCCCTAATAATAATGTTAATGATTCACTGTATGTATAAAATACTATGTTCCTTGTGTTTGCTTACTTTCTCCCTACCCTCTTTTCACCTTTTCTATTATATTTCCCATTGACAGACGCACAGGATCTTGGGGCGCTCATGTAAAATGTGCATGTACAAATATAATAGCTCTTTTATTTGTACAATATGTTGAAGGGTATCCATATCACCATTTATTTATGCTAATACATTGCTGACATTGTGCAATATAAACAGACTTTGTCATGAAGTGGAAGATAAAGATCAGCACTTTGTTTTTGCTGTACCACTGTATATGGTTAAAAGATTATCTAATACTAGCTGAAAGTACCTGGCATTGCTCAGGAATTCTAAGAAACCAACCTCATCCCGCCCCTCTCCCTCCCATTACTTAAGTAATAATCCCCGAAGAACATGGCATTATTGGCCAGTAATGCCCTGTTCTGAGGGGATTATTACTATTATAGGCTAAATGTAGGCTTATTTAATAAATAATGGACACTTTTGTATAGTTAAATAGATTTTTTTATTAAAATAAAATGGTAAATACATGAATCCACCTCTATATACTCTTACACTGCAGATATCTATATCCACACACTGCTGCCCCCTCTGTGTACACACACACACACACACACACACACACACACCAGCTCAACACACACAAACTGCTGCCACACACACACACACACACACACACACACACACACACACACACACACACACACACACACACACACACACACACACACACAACACACAGCACCGCTACACACACACATACACACACACCACAGCACCTCCTCTACACTCACAACACAGCAGCTCTACACACACACACAACACAGCAGCTCTACACACACAAACTCTGCTGCTACACACACGCTACACTCATAAACACTGCTGCTGACACTGACACACACACACACACACACACACACACACACTGGAGCTCTATACACACACATCAGCTCTACACACACACAAACTGCTGCTACAAATATAACAGCACAACACAACACACACACTGCAGCCACAATAAAAAATGCAGCCACTTACTAAACTTTGCACCCCCCCACCTCTACACACAACACAACACATCACCTCTACACACACCCCCCACACACAACACTGCACCTCTATACACAACACAGCACCTCTACACACACAACATACACACAAACACAACACTGCACCTCTATACACCAATGCTCCTAAGCAGAAATGTTTTTAAGTAGAAATGTTTAAAGTAGTGAGGAAGTTTAAAAAGCAAGTTCAAAAAGAAGTAAAAAACACCTTCTGCTTCTGATTTCTGCATTTGAACTACACTGGAAAGGAGGATATCATCTATTCCAGACTGCACATCTCAGCACTTAACAATTGCTGTGATTCTACTTTTATTTTTTATATTTGCTATGGCCTCACTTCTTTTCAAATTATGCACTTCCTTCCACCAGCCTCATCATGTCTCTAACTCTATTCATATATCTTCATCTCTCCTTCCTTCACCACGTGTCAGTTCACATGAACTCCTTTCTCACCTGCGCCCTCTGACAAGCCACAGCTATACCCCCTTCACTAAAACACACCCCTACAAATCATCCTCACACATCCTCTTTCTATCCATGCTTCTCCTCCTCGCTTCTGGGGATATCTCTCCCAATCCTGGTCCCTGCCTTATTTCTACCTGCTCTCTTCCTCGCCTTCCACATGCAACTTCTACTCCTTCTGGTGTAAACCCCTCCAAACTCATACCCATCCCCTGCCACCCTCCCTCCTCTCTCCCTTTCTCCTGTGCCCTTTGGAATGCTCGCTCCCTTTCTAACAAGTTCCTCTCTGTGCATGACTTCTTTCTCCTTCACTCCCTGCTTCTCTTTGCTATAACTGAGACCTGGCTCACTCAGTCTGACTCTGCTCTGGAAACTGCCCTCTCTTATGGTGGCCTTTCCTTCTCCCACACACCGCGCCCTGATGGCAGGGGTGGAGGCGTGGGGCTCCTGCTCTCCTCTCTCTGCCGCTACCGAACCGTTCCTATTCCTCCCTCTCTTGCTTTTCCCTCCTTTGAGGTTCCCACACTCCAGATCTTCTCTCCTCTCCCTGTCCGTGTGGCGGTCATCTATCGCCCACCTACCTCTACTCATCCCCTTTCTGCCTTTCTCTCTCACTTTGAATCCTGCTCTCTTTCTTTCTCTCCTCAGACTCCCCTGTTCTTCTCCTTGGGGACTTCAACTGCCACATTGATAACCCCTCTCTCCCTTGGGCTTCCCGCTTTCTCTCTCTAACCTCTTCTTTTGGCCTTCAACAGTGGACTGCAGCCAGTACCCACAAGGATGGCCACTACCTAGACCTGGTTTTCACTAAAAACATCTCTCTCTCTCCAATTTCTCCATTTCCCTTTTCCTCTCTCTGACCATCACCTCATCTCATTTTCTCTTTCTCGCTTCTCTCCATCTCCATCTCGCCCTCGTTTTTGCAGAAACCTCCGCTCTATTAACCTACCAGCTCTTGATTCCACTTTACGCTCCTCCCTCTCCCAGTTCTGCTTCAGACCCTGACAACCTGGTCAGGAACTACAACTCTGCCTTATCTTCCTCTCTTGATCTTCATGCCCCACTTTCTCTCTGCCACCCTCGCCCTTCTAACCCCAGACCCTGGCTAAACTCCCACACACGCATGCTGCGTTCCTCCACTCGTTCCTCTGAACGTCTCTGGAGGAAAACTCATACGCTCGCAGACTTCATTCACTACAAATTTATGCTGTCCTGTTTCAACTATGCCCTCTCTCAGGCTAAACAAACGTACTTTTCATCACTAATCAACACACACAAGTCTAATCCATGCCGACTCTTTTCTGTCTTTGACTCTCTACTCAGACCACCCTCAGCTGCCTCCTCTTCTTCCTCCATCTCACCTCAGGACTTTGCTGACTTTTTTAAGGAAAAGGTGGAAACCATATGTCAGAACATCCCATCTGTTGCCTCCTCCCATCCCACACTGCTTCCCAACTCTCCTCCTTCCTTTCTTGACACTTTTTCCGCTATCCACTTGCCCTCTTGATCCCATTCCCTCCCATCTCCTAAAACCTCTTGCTCCTTCTATAATCCCTATGCTCACACAGATCTTTAACTCTTCCCTCTACTCTGGTACCTTTCCATCCTCCTTCAAGCATGCAACCGTTATACCATTACTCAAAAACAGCAAGCTTGACCCTACCTGTCCTTCTAACTATCGACCTGTCTCCCTCCTGCCTTTTGCTTCCAAACTCCTTGAACGTCTTGTATTCTCTCGATTGCTACACTTTCTCAACACCTATTCTCTTCTAGACCCTCTACAATCTGGCTTCCGCACTGCTCACTCTACTGAAACAGCCCTCACTAAAATAACTGCCGACCTCCATGCTGCCAAAGACAGAGGTCATTACACTCTGCTCATATTAATCGACCTCTCTGCAGCATTCATCACCGTGGACCACCCTCTTCTCCTTCACATTCTCCATACTCTTGGTATTCGGCATAAAGCTCTATCCTGGATCTCCTCTTACCTCTCCCACCGTACTTTCAGTATCTCTTTTACTAACACCTCCTCCTCCTTTATTGATCTCTCTGTGGGGGTACCCCAGGGCTCTGTCCTGGGACCCCTTCTCTTTTCTCTTTACACACTCTCTAGGTGACCTAATCACATCTTTTGGGTTTAAATATCACCTCTATGCTGACGACACACAAATTTACCTTTGAACCCCTGACCTTACACCTGCTATACAGACCAAAGTTTCTGAATGCCTCTCTGGAATATCATCCTGGATGGCCATCCGCCGACTGAAACTTAACATGGCAAAAACAGAGCTCCTTATACTTCCTCCCAAACCTGGCCCTACTACCTCCTTCCACATTACTATTGGAAATACGATCATTCACCCAGTAGCCCAAGCACGCTGCCTAGGGGTTACACTTGATTCCTCTCTCTCATTCTCCTCTCATATTCAAAACATTTCTAAAACTTGTTGCTTTTTCCTCCGCAATATCACAAAGATACGCCCTTTCCTCTGTTACTCGACTGCTAAAACTCTGACTCAGGCCCTCATTCTCTCACGTCTCGATTACTGCAACCTCCTGCTGTCCGGCCTTCTTGCCTCTCACCTGTCTCCCCTACAATCTATCCTAAACGCTGCTGCCAGAATCACTCAACTCTTTCCTAAATCTGCCTTCGCATCTCCCCTCCTGAAATCCCTCTTCTGGCTTCCAATCAAATCCTGTTTCTCACACTCAATTCTCCTCCTCACTTTTAAAGCTTTACATTCTTCTGCCCCTCCTTACATCTCAGCCCTAACCTTTCTCACTTTCTGCCCCGCACCTCTGGAATGCCCTTCCCCTCAATACCGACTAGCACCCTCTCTATCCACCTTTAAGACCCACCTTAAGACACATCTGCTTATAGAAACATATGAGTAGCACTGGATAATCATGGACACATGACACAAAGCTTGGCCCCCTGCAGACGCACTTACTAGAATTCCCTCCTACTGTCTCTGTACGTTCTCCCTACCTACCAATTCGATTGTAAGCTCCTTGGAGCAGGGACTCCTCTTCCTTAATGTTACTTTTATGTCTGAAGCACTTATTCCCATGACCTGTTATTTATACTATTTGTTATTTATATGATATATATTACTACTGTGAAGCGCTATGTACATTTATGGCGCTATATAAATAAAGACATACAATACAATACACAACACCTCTACACACAACACAGCACCTACACACACACACACACACACACACACACACACACACACACACACACACACACACACACACACACACACACACACACACACACACACACACACACACACACACACAGACACACACACACTGCTGCTACACCCATAAACACTGCTGCTACACCCATAAACACTGCTGCTGACACTGACACACACACACACTGGAGATCTATACACACACAGCACCTCTACACAGATACACAACAGCACAGCACACACACACTGCTACTGACACACTCAGACACAAACTGCAGCCACAAAGAAACTGCAGACAGCCACTTACTTATTTGCTTTGCAGACTCCTCCGCCCCCCCCCCCCCCCCCCCAAATCAACTGAATCTGCTCAGAAAATTTCAGTCAGCTCTGGAGGGGGAAGTGTCAACCTGTGGCTGATACGTCCTGACCAATCCCCTGCCCTGTCTCAGAGCTGTTACTTCAATCAGACGAATCCCCTGCCCTGTCTCAGCTGTTCTGAAAGCTGATTGGCTGGAAATAAACACATTGAAAACTACACATTCTGCTGCTTAAAGTCTGGGCATTACTGATTGGATAATGCCCGGAATTTTAACCAATCAGAGAGCAGGGATTTCAATAATGCCCTGAATTTTACTGTTTTAGCCTATAATTTTCTTTAACACCTTATAATGTTCCCAATTATTTCCGCCTCTCTCTCCTTCTCTAGCATTCTTACGGTCTCCTCACGTGCCAACTGAATTCCTCACTTTCTTTGTCTGCTTTATGTGTAAACGTAATACCTGACTCATTATGATGTCACCAGTATGATATCACGCGTCAGATATATAGCCTACTAGGTACAACACCCAGTGGCTGACTTGCTTGGACAAATTGTAATCCAGACACAAACCTGCTCCTTGATCTCAAGCACCATCGGGCAAAATGTGGTTATGATACCTTACCACAGATTCCACTGTAATTCCACTAATAACAAGCCAGTTGCTGATAGAGAGGCCTGCAATGCATTGCCCTGCATCAAAGTGCTTATCCTATAACAGTACTAGGGATCCATCAGCACTAGAGTGCTCCCTGACCTCCGGCACTTCCACATCATGGACTGCTCCTGGACCAGTCACATGATGCAATAGGTGCCTAGATGACGAAAACGGAGCTAGCTCCACTTGCGTTTCGATTGGTGCTGACTGCTATGGAGAAGTCAGCGATGATTTGTTCCAAGAAAACGAACAAGGGCCCCTGACGTGCGGTACGTTATAAGGGCCCACGCCGTACCAGCTGCGTCATTAGGGCACTCCCCAGCAATTAACCTTATGTTCATCGCCTCTTTCTCGTTGGGTCGATTAAAAATAATGCTGCATTGCAATCTCTTCAACAAATTATGCCACAGTTTATCTTGCATCTTCTGTGAAGCGTTAACCACACTGTCCACCCTTAATTAATTGCCCTATTATGAAACACAGACAGAAGTTTGCATATTGTGAAATTAAATTTTCTTGTGCGTACCAGGGAAGTATTGCTTGGAGTACATTGCCATGTTCTTTTGTAAGAAAAGCCAGGTCAGCTTTCATATTGCAGGGAAAGGGGAAACATTTTTTCATATTTATTTTTTATTTGCAGAAATGGTATAAATCAATTCATATATTTTTAGAAAGTATTGAAGAATGAAATATTAATTTTATATTGTCTTGGTATTATTTGCTTTCAAATGTAAAGTATGGCTCTAACCCTGTCTTTTCCGGAACCCTGCAGTGTTTCCAGCTCCTTATCTGGCTGTACAGAAAAATGAAACAGGCACAGCATCATGGAACCCTGTTTAGCAGAGCTTACACATGCCTTTTAATACATGAGAGACACAAGCTATTGTGACCTGCTAGAAGTCACATGGATTTCCCAAATAGATCAGTGATATAGAGCAAAAATCCTTCTCTTCTGCAATTTCCAAGCAGGTTTTACTACGTCTATAATTCCATAAATGTAATCTCTATTCAGAAATTAGCTGTAATTCAAAAACAAGTAAGGTTTCAAAGGGCACAAAGTGACAAGGGCCACGTCATGCTAATGCACACTAAGGTTAATGCGCCCAAAAGAGTAATACCGCTGTTCTTTAGTGGTTTCCAGGCTCTGTATTTTCGTTAAACAAATCAGGCTGGAAAAGCTGTGTACGCCAGGAGGCAACAGAATTTAGAGGCCGATACATCATGTATTGTTACCTGTGTGGTCAAGGGTCCCCCCACTCCAGTGCTTGAGAAAGGGCCTTACATGCGTGAGACCCCTCCTCACTTCTGGAGCAGAGGTGTGGTCCGTGCCTCCTGGCGCAAGGTAATTACACGTGTGGGTTGGTTTAGCATCTCACATCGACGTGGGATGCTTGTAAATGATGCGAGACTTGACATGGCTGTGGTACGGGTGAGCTAAACTGCATAGCTGCTCGATAAAACCTTATAGAAACTAGCAATATGAGATAAAGTAATAAGTGACATGTAGTAACAAAGGAGGGAGAGGGAGCACGTGGTATGACACCTTTAATTGGACCAATAAGTAGGTGATATGTTACAAGCTTTCAAACCTCTCAGGGTCCTACACCTGGTATGGCAGAAATACACAAACAAAATGACATGCTAAGTAAGTATTGCCGTTTGTGGCCTTCTGGCATGAAAAAGTGTTAAAACCCTATAATGTTTCACAGGAGGGCATGATGAGAGATGGTTTTATAATACTTGCTACAGAATCCTGCAGCACATTGTAAACTGAAAGGGGTTAATAGAGAACTTTAACACCTCAACATGCATCACACTGCCAGTGCCAGCAGACGTATTGCATTATTCTCAAAGGGTTGATGAAGGTCAGAGGTTTGCACTTCTCTGCTAGGGATCCATGTAACACCCATTAGGCCGTGCTTATAATGGCGGTGCGCGTACACTGCTGCATGACGCTGGAACAAACATATGGAGAGTAATGAAGGCGCAGACAGTGCTCGTGCCCGCGCATGATAGATACAGCGTTTTTTGCACATATTTCCAAAAATCTTATCCCTGCGTGATAACTGCGTCACGTGAGCGGTTCAGGCAATGGGGGCGAACCACTCATGTGATGTCGTGGCCACGCCTCCACCACGCCTCCCGGTCGCCTCCTGATGCCTCCAACTGGCAGTGCGGGTTTCACACGCGCACACCGTGCCAGTGACGTCACGCGGTAAACAAGGCCTTAGAGTGAAGACTTTATGCTTTGATTACTGTCAAACTTATTCAAGAAGTAACTAACCAGTTTCCTGCTAAGGATACATGTAAGACACTGGAAAGAGGGGTCTTTTGTTCACAAGGAAGAAGTTAGCTTATGTAGCCATGGCTGGTCCAGACTATACTTTCTGCCTCCTGAAATACAAGTCCTAGTAGCTGCAGGCAGTGTCAGGCTATCCTGTGGGTTTACCCCCGCCCTCATGTGAAAGAGGTGGAGGTGAAACTGGGTCTGCGTATAGCCAATCATGGTGCAGACCTTGTGCCTTCCCCCTCTGTGCCTTAGGCCGCGCGTATAGTGCCCGCGACGGCGACGTCACCCGTCGCCGCTAGCGAAAGTTATATTTCGCTTTGTTGCGGCGTCGCAGGTGACCAGGCCATTGATTGGTTCAGGGGGTATCACGAGGCGACAGCCCCTGAAAAATCAAATATTGCCGGCTTCAAAAAATCGCGTCGCTTTGTCGCCTTCGCGCTTACTATAAGCACATGCGGCGGCGACAATGCATTTGTTTTCGGGCAACGTTGCGTCGACGGCCCTTAGAGAGGGAGTGTTCCAAATTATAGTCTGTTGAGCTCTCCCCCTCCTGGGATAGAGGAGTGGAGCTCTGAGTCTCTCCCGGCTGGGAGAGAGAGACAGGTCTTCAGCCCCTCCTGGGGTTGTTTGCCTCCTCAAGATCTGAATAGAGCACAAGGCCTCAAGACTGCTAGAAGGCCGGTACCATCCAGAGGTCCCAATCTAAAATATGATGCATGCACTGTAATATCAACTGCAGTGGCTGCCTCAATAAAGAATCCTTTTTATATACCCCTGCCTAAGTATCAGTCTATTGGGTAGGGTTATGCGAGAAGTCTGTCATGGTGGGGACTGTCTCAGGAACCCTGGAACCTGCTGTGACTGGAGGCGCTGACACCATGAGAAGAACCTGAAGGATCACCAAAAGCCTGTCCTTTTTCCCCTTACCATTGCAGATGCTCATCTCTCCTGGACCCTCACAGGTAACAAGCACCAATACACCTGTAGCTTTAGTAAGATCTCCCAGAGAGGGGTGGGGGGGGAGAAGCAGCGCTACACTTACTATCCACTACGAAGGACGTATGTAGCAAACTACATGCCTCCTTTTACACTGCAAAAGGCCAATACAAAAGGTAGCCAATTCCCTGCTAGGGACACATGTGTTACACTACAGAGAGACCAGGGTCTCCTCTTGCTCTAAAAGTTAATCGCCCCCTCTAGTGCATCCAGAACTTGTCTGAACAAAACGGGTTAACCGCTTCCACAGCATCCCGCATTCAGCTGTAAACACCCCCCAGTCACAGTTTCATGAAATGATAATGGATAGTTCCCTTCTCCTGTGATTTACACTATCATCTGTCCTAATTATTTCCTTCCCAGAAACATTTGCAGATTCATTTTTTTTTTACCTCATTAGTGCTCTCACTGTCAATTAGCCTCTCAATATTTCAAAGGGAAGCTGGGTTTTTTCCCCTGTAATTCAAACTTGAATACAACATAAACATAATGCAGAACATGGAAAACAAGCCCCCTTCCCTCCTCCCATCTTCTTTCAACCGTGAAATGCACAGTGATAATACAATGATACGTGTTCTGACGCACTGCACCAATATTGCTACAAAATTGCGTCGCATGTAGCAAACCTGTTGCTCCGGTTTCTTATGTAACAGGTGTTCTCTCACCCTCTGGGAGATCTCACTGTTACCTGCTGCTAGGTTTACAGGATATGGAGTATCCACTGGTGTTAGTTGGGGACGAACAGGACAGTCTTTAGGGATCTTCCCAGTTCTTCATGGTTGCAGAGCCTCCATTACCAGCAGGCCCCAGCAGGAAAACCCTCTTGTACTCCCCCTGATAAGCTGCAGTCTCAGACAGGAGTATAAAACAAAGGATGGTTCTTTATTCTTCATACAGCTTACCAACCTGTACACTCTTTTCTGTTCCTCTCGTTCCTGGAATCAACCCCTGGGGCTTGAGGCCCCAAAGGTCTATCCTTTGCTCCCTTACTCCCTGGTGAAGTAAAGGGTTGTATCCCACTCCCCGAGGGAGAGGAAGGAAGATGGCAAGAGACCTGGCTCCACACTTCAACAACAACCTAATTTGGATCTGCAGTCCCTTTTGTACCCAGGGGAAGGGTCCTAGGTCTGAGCCCCTGATAGGACAGCACACAGACTTTAGGTCCACCCCCCTGCCACTCAATGGAGTTGTTTATTGCTGCAGCAGCAAGGCATGGATTTAACCCTAACACTGCCTGCGCTGGTACCAGGGCTTGTGTGTTAGGTAGGGCAGATTAGTAGCCAAGAGGATACATGGTTACACTTACATACTGTAAGGTACTGATTTAAAAAAAAAATTGAAAGACAGTTAACGTATCCTTGTGACAAGAGTATTGTTTGGCACCGATTAAAATGAGAAAAGTGATGCACAGAGGTGCAGATTTTAATACATCTGATTATATATAATCTGTGCATTATGTACCACCTCCCTTCTCCTCCTATACATACAGAATATGATACATCTCATAATCTGTACATTATGTAGCTCCTCCCTAACTCCTCCTACTGTACATACAGAATATGATACATCCCATTATAACCTGTGCATCATGTAACTCCTCCCTAACTCCTCCTACTGTACATACAGAATATGATACATCCCATTATAACCTGTGCATCATGTAACTCCTCCCTAACTCCTCCTACTGTACATACAGAATATGATACATCCCATTATAACCTGTGTATCATGTCAAATGACGCCCGTTGCCATGGAGACACGCCGTGGGTCACTTGATGTGACGTCACATGACCCCGCAGTGTCAGCTGACGTCGCATTAGAGGTAAGGGGGGGGGCACGACACAGGGAGAGAGCAGGCGGGGGGGGGAGGCAGTGCAGGAAGTTTGCGCATCCCTGTACAAAAAAAACCATATAGGATTTTTCAAGTTTTGCTGCTTAAAGTGTGTTATAATAGAGAGGATGGGTTTCTAAATCCCCTTGATTATATTGTACATCACAGCCTTTCATGCATCCTCCTCAGGGGTGGAATCATAGATTTCTGCTTTCTTTGCAGGCTACAGCAAATCAAAGAAATTGCATTTGAAGGTCCGTAAAAATTGTAAACAGTGTTTGTTTTGGGCACAAGAAACCTCTCGGGACCCAATTAATATAAATGGATTTTATTATTTGATGTTAATTTTATTCCAATACCCTCCTTGCTGCAGCTGGTTAGTTGCTTGCACGTGTTTTCCTGTCTTTAATCTGTATGTCCTAGCAAAGTGATTTTCAACTGGGGTTCAGCGAGCAAACCTCAGGGGTTCCGTGGCCATTAGGGGGGGGAGAGCACGGACAACTCTCCCGGCTGTTTCGAGGCAACCCCAGGTAGCAGTTACCCGGCAGCTCCTGAACTCAGCAGCAGCCACCCGGTCACTGCTATCCTTCCTCTCCCTGCTCCTGCCAGCACCGGAAGTCGTGTCAACTTCTGGCTGCCAGGAGGAAGAGGAAGAATCATGTAAGCACTCACGCGCTCTCAGCGGTGTGTGTGTGTTTAAGTGATAGGGGGTGTGAGTGAGTGTTTGAGTAAGTGAGAGGGGGAGTGTGAGCGAGTGTGTGTTTAAGTGAGAGGGGGAGTGTGTGTGTGTGTGTGTGTGTAAGTCAGAGAGGGAGATAGAGCACAAGGGAGAGAGTGTGAGAGGGAGTGTGGGAGGCGAGAGACGAGGGAGGGGGGTGAGAGAGGAGGTGCGAGAGTTGGATATCCCCCGAATTTCAAAATCGAATTCTGGGGTTCCTTAACCAAAAAAAGGTTGAAAACCACTGTCCACATTTGCTCTCAATTCCTGCTGGCCTGAACTGCAAACAACTTTGTACCACCCTACTTCCTTCCCAGAACTCTGAGTTACATGTAATATACCTAACATATACTATGGAGAGAGTTATCCTAATCTCAGTTTCAGAAACATACAGTAAACAGTAGTAGAATTTGATGGCAGATCAGAACCACATGGCACACCTAGTTTGCCCATTTTTCTATTTGCTCTTAAACCCCTTAGACTTTTGTCTTTCTTTCGTATTCAAGATAGTCTTATCTCTAACCCAAACATTTTTAAATTCCCTTACAGTATTAGCCCCTAAGCATTGTGTCCTAATCTCCCTGTGCCTCCCACCGCCAGAGGATTGCTTCTTGATCTAGCACTTCTCCTTCTCTGAAACATGCTGCCCTCCTGTACTTTGTCACCTATGTTCAAATGTGACAAACAGGGCCGTCAACAGAAATCTTGTGGCCCAGGACAAATGAAAGGAACAGGCCCACCCCTGAGTGCATTGAGGGTCCCTGAGGGGGTGAGGAGATATTGGCCTGGGGAGGTTGGGGGAGAAAATAAGGGCCTGTAGGGAACAGTAATGGACCTGGGGACAGGGGGGCAGTTATGGATCTGTGGTGGGGTGGGGCTGGGGTAATTATGGACCAGCGGGGGGAAGGAAGAATGTATGAGCAGGGAGGGCCAAAAAGAAGGGGGTGGGGGATTCAAGTGTGCCTACCTGCAGGCTTGGAGAAGGAGAGGGCCTGCAGAGATACCTGTCAAGGGGGCTCTCCCTTCCACTGGCCTACAGCAGGTGACCTCTGACAGGCACCTCTACAAACACCTTCTAGCAAGCCCCCTTTGCTCTGACAGGCGCCTCTGCGGACCTGGTACTATGCTAAGGTTGCTGGCAGGGACGGCCGGACCCCCTATCTCACCAGGCCTAGGACAGGAGTCCTGGCTGTCCGCCCCGGTTGGCAGCACTGGTGACAACTGATATTATAGAGATAAAGAACTATCAGCATTTTAACATAATCCTTCTGTGGGTCCCTAATAAAATTTGCTGGTAAGACATTCTCTCCTTGCTCAGAATAATAGCAGCTCCATTTTTTAGAAGTCGGCTTCATAGCTTGTTCAATAGATGCATTTTGATTTTCTAGCGCTACTTCTGCTTGTGAAGGTGTTCATTTTATTTCTCAAGAAAACTATTGCAACACCATTTTTCAAATTAACCGTTCACAAGTACTGCACATATGTATCTGAAATTTCAGGACACAGGCAATGCACTTAGCTACAATTAATGTATTTACTTTAAAACTGCAGCATAATAGTGGACCATTCTGGTACTGGAAACAAAACAGAAAATGATTAGCAATTTATTCTGCAGTTCCCGATGTGATCTGCATAATGTGTGTTTCCATTTAGAATCAGGGAAATTTGATTTCCACTGCACTGCAAGCTTCATTGCATTGTGAATACAGGCAGTCCTCGTTTTACAATGCTTCGTTTTACAATGAATGGCTTATCCAATGCTATGCAATGCATACCTATGTTCATTTTCACAACGCCAAAATGGCTTATCCAACGCTCTTATGACGCTTTGCAGCGTTGTTCATGTGTATGTGTGTGTGTATATATATATATATATATATATATATATATATATATATATATATATATATATATACATATATATATATATATATATATATATATATATATATATATATATATACACACACACATACACATGAACAACGCTGCAAAGCGTCATAAGAGCGTATGTATGTATATATATATTTTTATATTATTTATTATGTTAGATTATATATATATAATACAGTATATACACTACTGTATATAATTTATGTGTGTGCTGCATATCTTATTGCCTGCGTAAAATATTTGGTGTATTTTAGTGTTAAAAATGCCTTCGGGAACGGAACCTTTCATTTAAACAGTGTTCCTATGGGAAAACGTGTTTCGCTTTACAACGTTTCGCTATCCAACGCCATTTTGAGTAACGCATTGTGTCAGATAACCGAGGACTGCCTGTATACTGTACTGCAGCTTGAGTAGCTCTTTGTGCTAACTCCCTACACACTGCTATTATTTGAGATTGTCAATGTCATTTAAAGCGTGTATCCCTCCCACAATGAAAGTGAATTAAGGACAGTGAAATGTTTCATAGGGTAAAGGCACCTGATTGAAAAGTTTTTTCTTTTAAACTGGACAAATAGACATACTGTATTGTACACTGGATATTGTCTGTGACTCCTACATTTGTGGTCATGTGATTGCTTCATGTGGGATCAGATGATGACCACTGGAACCCGGCTGATGGAAATGGAAGTTGAGTGGGCTCCACAAAAAGATTTTAATTGGGTCAATTAGACCCTGGAATAACTAGCATTCCTCCATGAGGTCTGGCATGTCAATAAGACCTCTGGGGTGCCAGGGCCCGTGCAGTTTATCTACCCCACCCCACCTACTGTCTCTAAGTTCTCCCTACTTACCACTTCATTGTAAGCTTTTTGGGGCAGAAACTCCTTTTCCTAATGTCTACTTTTATGTACTGTATGAAGCGCTGTCACAATCAGGGTTGATTGGACTACCGAAGATCTTTGAATCGCCAGACAGAACACAGAGATATAACAACCCAGAGTTTATTTAGTTGGAGCTAACAGTTAAATCACACAACACACACAAACACAATGAAAGAGTACCGGCACTCAGGGACAACGGGGAACACCTAATCTCACTAGGTGCTTTCGTTGATAGCTTACATCCTGGAGTCCTCTTAGTACCGGAAGAAAAAGTGTTTCTTTTGCGTGATTAAGCCATTTTGGAACAAGCTTAGATTTGGAAACATGTAGCCTTTACCCAGGCTTTATGTACACAGGTAACCCGATCACACGGGACACAGGACTGAGTTACAGGAACTCAGGGAGCAGAGAGAGAGAGGCCCTGGGACAATGGGCAGTTATACCTGTGATGGTAGGGGTAGATTTGGTTGCTTTGAATAAAGGTTAAGTCTGCCATTACCACTACTTGTCATTAATATAATGTGCCGTTATGTACCACGTTGGGCTGATGTGTTGTTTAGTCTGGTTCCTGCACTTCAGGGACCAGCGGTTAACTTTGTGTTCAGGGTGGAATGTTTCACGTTTCATGTAACTCTTTCCATGTAACAAAACCTATGTTGCATTTAACCCACCAGTCAGGGGGCCAAGTAACATTGGAGGCACCTGCCATTGACCCTCCCTATGTATATCCATGATGTCACCATGGGGTATAAAATGCATGAGTTAATTAGTTCATTAGGTTCCTGAGTTCCTGTTGTACCTGTTAGGGGTTCTGATATCAGTTCTTGTTAGAAACTGCGTGGGAGCATAACAGGGAGAACTTCCTAACGGATGTCCCCGCAGCTAGGTCTGTAAGGTGTTCTCCAGTTACCCCAATTGGGGGAGGGTGTGTTTTATGTGTTGGATAGCTGTAGATTACATTTTCCAATAAATTCATTTGTATTAACTCTGTAATTCTGTCTGGTGAATTGATTCCTGGTGTATTTGTCCTGGTCTCCTGTGACAATACCCAGTCCTAATTAGCAGGATGCCAGACAGTCTGGGCAACACAAAGGCCTTCACACCTTTCCTGGTTTCCAAGTGTGAAAGGTGTTGCACAGGGCATGGAAAGGCCAAAGCAACATCCCGTCTCTAACATGGGGACTCCGAATACACACTGGGGACACATAGGAACTGCAGTGTACATAGGAATGCATTACAAACATAGGAATCGCATTACAAACATAGAAATTGCATTACAGGCATAGGCATACAGTACATGTATGGGGAACACATTACAAGTGTCTGGAACATAATTCAGGACAGCTACACCGGGCCTCCGAGGGGCACACTCAGACAGTGTAGGAGTGTGGACAGCAAAGGGCAAGTCTGTGGGAACGACAAAATGAGACCACCCACTTCTCTAATCTTCTAGTAAAGTTTACTAGATTAAGGGGAGAGTCCTATAGTGCATTACCCTTATTTAATACTAAAGTGCACATGCATCTAGAAAAATTTACTACAAGACTAGTGAAGTGAGAGGTCTTTTCGTGGAAAACAAACAAACCCCTGAGTTCTGACAAACCAGCTAGATGCAAAAAATAGCCCCAAAATAAAGAGATATTGACATGCTTGAAAAAAGAAAAAACTCTGTGAGTGCATAGAGTACTCTTTAATCAACTTTTATATCTTTTTGGGACATATTGCACCATATACTCTTTTTTTTTGTATTTATCTCTTTACAACCAATCCACTGAACCCCATTCGTGATTCACTATTTGGGTGTGAAATTTCTACAATCTTCTGGCTGCAACCCTGATTGGATCATCTCCTTTAAGAACATTTAAGTTGTAGAACTTTTATATATATTTTTATCACTCTATCGCTATATATTTTGCACTATAAATTACTAAATATTGTTTTGAGGTCAGATCTACTAGCGCTGAATCGCCATATTTCTATATTGCCTTCCATTTATCAACACCAAAAGGTCTGGGATCAGACTCCACAAGACCGACCTCTGATACTTTTAGAATTACTGAAGTCTCGCACATTGAGCCTAATCTGGGAGCCAAACCCAAAATCAGGTTGGGAATTGTGGATAGCTCTAGAAATTCAACAGTGGTATCTTTTTTAGAGAGAGACCAAAAGGGAAGAAAACAGTTGCCCCTAGATGCAAAATATCTGAAAGAGAAGGAGTTGAAAGATCTGAAGGAGAAAGAAAGAGCACTTCAGGAGAAACGGAAGCAGTTACTGATCCAAACCCAGAAAGACCTAAGAAAACTCGAAAGAGAGGTAGCAGAGGGGGAAAGGAAATTCAAAGAAAAAGACAGTGCAAACTAGATAGGTTAAGCAAACAGGGAAGTATTTTCAACCTATCCAAGGTTATTTTAACTTCTGACCAAAGTAAAGTACTTGAGAGGGGTTTGACCTTTGCACCCACCAGTGGACCAGTATTGTTCGATTTGTTCATTGATTTACATAGATTCACAAGAAAACTAACGCTTAAACGCCATTTTCTGAAAAATGGAACAACTCCAGTTCCTATCTATGATAGCATGGCACAAACGAGAGAAGAGGAATACGTAAAATCTATGGTTGCACTATTTGAAGAAAACGAGGGGCCAGAGGAAGCAGCTTCACTTTTTAATTCAATGACTAAACCTTATGAAATTTCTCACACACATTTTAAACCGAAATCTAATTTTTATCCCTCTTATTCAAAAGGACATAATGTAGAAGTTTTTTATGATCTGGTTTTTAAGGATTTAGAGTATTTATGCGAACATCCACCGAAAACAAAGTTTAACTTATCACCAAAAGAATTAAAAGCAGTCGAGGATCTGAAAGGAAATAGTGGAATAGTTATCCGTCAAGCCGACAAAGGGGGTGGAATTGTCATCCAAGACAAAGAAGAGTATGTTGCGGAAGCCCTAAGGATACTAGGAGATAGGGAATCCTATTCACTTCTAGTGGGGGACCCCCTCACTAAATTTCAGATCAACCTTCTAAAACACTTGAAGGAAGGTTTGGCGAATAATGTTCTTAATACAGCAGAATTCAAGTTTTTAAACATCGAGCAACCCAGCACTCCTGTACTATATCATTTGCCGAAAATTCATAAGAGCCTCATCAATCCACCAGGCCGGCCGATTATTTCAGGCATAAACTCGCTAACATCAGCTTTGTCGGAATTTGTGGATTCTTTTCTACAGAAACATGTGAGAGAACTTAAATCCCATACAAGAGATACACAACACATTTTACAACTTTTAAAAAATGTTCTATGGGCTGATGATCTTTTATGGGTTACATGCGATGTCACAGCATTGTATACAAGCATTTTACACGAAAAAGGTCTAGAGGCTGTGGACTATTTTTTAAAACAGGACCCTTTTATGCATGCTGACCAAAGAGCTTTTATCTTAAAAAGTATTGAATTCATTTTAAAGAATAACTATTTTTTATTTGAAGGCAAATTTTATATTCAAAACATTGGAACTGCAATGGGGACAAAATTTGCCCCCAGTTTTGCTAATTTGTTCATGGGGAAATGGGAGGATGACAATATATGGAAAAATAATCCCTTCCATAAAAATATATTTTTTTATAAACGCTTCATAGACGACCTGTTAATTATTTGGAAGGGCACTGAAGTGGAGCTTTTACAATTTTATAAGTATATTAATGATAACAGTGTCAATCTACAGTTCACCCATGAGCATAACCCTTCCAGAATCAATTTTTTGGATTTAACCTTATTTAATGAAGGGGACAAAATCTTAACAAAAACCTTTTTTAAGACGGTGGACTCCAATAGCTATTTAGATCAAAAAAGTAATCATTCAAAGACCTGGCTAAATAACATCCCCTACGGGCAGCTATTGAGAGTGCGCAGAAATTGTACAAGGAATTCAGATTTTGAAGAACAATCCACTGTTCTTGTTAACAAATTTCTAGCGAAAGGTTACCAAAAAGACAAATTAGAAGCACTAGTATCCAAGATAAAGGAATATAATCAAAATGCATTGATTACAGGAAAATCCAAAAAAAGTGAGGATGTAAATATTGATCCACGTAATGTAGGCAGCTGTTCATTTATTACAAGATTTAATAGGGCATCAAATGAAATAAAAAAGATTTTAACTAAGCATTGGGGGATTTTACAAAATGATCCAATTTTAGGTAAAGTCCTGAAAAACAAACCAGAGATCGTGTTCAGGCGGGCAAGGAACCTGAAAAACGTCCTAGCTCCAACAATTTTAAGGAAATTAGAACCAGACATGAGGGAAACCCCAATACCAAATACAAATATGTGGTTACCAGCACCCCCCCAAGGATGTTACAAATGTGGAAGAAATAACTGCTTGACCTGCAAACACATAACTAATAAAAGTATCGAATTTAAATCAAAGACCACAGGAGAAGTTTTTAAAATTAAGCATTTTATCAACTGCAATACAGATTTTATTATTTACTTGCTTACCTGCCCATGTGGTCTCCACTATATAGGAAGAACCAAGCGAAGTCTTAAAGAAAGGTTCACTGAACATAGACGAAACATCCTAAAAGGCTTCACAGGTCATGGAGTTTCACGCCATTTTTTAATTAAACACAATATGTGTACAGAAGGTTTAACAGTCACGGGTATAGAACACATTGGAAAAACAAATATGAGAGGGGATAGACTTTTAAAATTGAGAAAACAAGAGACGTATTGGATTTTTAAACTACAGACACTAAGCCCCAAAGGTCTAAATGAGGACTTAGATCTCCTTGCCTTTCAATGAAGGTGTGGGGTTTTTATATATCTTATAATATAGTTTTAAACACAGATTTTTAAAACTATATTTATATTTTTAACATATGTTTTTATTAATCCAATACGTCCCCCTCCATCTAGGTTCTCCAAATGTTATTTTAGTGTAATGTGGGTTTTTTTTTTTTTTTTTTTTTTTTTCTACCCAGGTGATCCATACTCTTCTTGTATGGGATGCAATTTAATCATGCATTTAAGGCTATTCTGTTGAACATCACAGGACTCACCGATTGGGTATCCAATTAAGTAAGGGAGTTCATCATTTAAGTGTACTCTTGGAGTGTTGTATAGTATTTTTAGCACATTTTTATTATATGCCATTTATTGATTTATATACTTGTGGCAAATTTGAGGAATATCCCAAGATGTAATGTTGAAATGCTAAATTGAGTTAATGAATTCAGGATTTACATTTACTCTTTATGTGTTGTTTAGTGTTTGCATATTTGTTATGTAGTATAAACAGTGGGACTTTGTAATGTTTAATAATAATGTATCAATTCATTCAAATGTTATGTTGTTGTATTGTAATTTTTCTTTATACACCTTGTTTTTTTGTGACATGAACCATTACATGGGGGTTGTGCTGAGATGCACTGTTGTACTGAGGGTGTGAGATTGTCATTGGAAGCCAATTAGGCTAATTGATGACCGCTGTCTAGATGGGTATTTATAGTCCACTCTAAACACCCCCATGGTATCCCTGATGAAAGCACGTCACGTGCTGAAACGCGTAGGAGGAGGAGTCTAGAGGGGTTGCAGCTCTTGTGCATCCCTGTCTCATTGCCCCAGTCCTGGTGGTCTAACGTGGAGTCCCTTGGAGAGTGTACTGCGGAGGCTGTGGAACTTTGAAGCTGTGTGAGGTGTGTGAAATTCGGCTCTCAGCCCCTGTGTGCTGCGGCAGCTCCAGGCACAGCCGGGAAGGGTTGGTGCGTCACGTCCGGCCGTGACGTCATACCCGGAAACCCGGCGCCCTGTGAGTAGTTCCATCCCTGGTGTGCAAGCCCAGGAGAGCTGTACAGCGGAGTTTCTGCAGCGAGGCTGTGAAGGAGGAAACAAAAGGAGCCACCAGCGCAAAGAGTTTGAAGTCTGGGTGAGCTTTTTCCATATTTGATGCCTACGGCACCTTCCCATTTCTACACACTTCATTACCTGCACAGTTGGTAGCGCTTTCCATCCCAGCTACCACTCTGGATTTATACCTCTCAAAGGTCACTCTTGCCCGAGTCTGTCATATCAGACAGGGGCATTAACTTGCACTTACATCACCTGGACAATCTCCAACTGGCAGAGACTTGTGTTACTCATTTTATATATTATATTTTTGTGTATTCAATCATGCTATTTTATGCTATTGTTTTATATGTGGTTTATACATAAAATTGGCTGCTGAGCCTGATCCCAACTAATATAGCGCTTCCCTGGTTGTTTTCTTTATTGTCCTTATTCAGCAAGGTTTGGGTACCTTGCATTGGAAGCTGCTTATGTGTTTGGATCATTTTGGTTCCGTCTGCCATTTTTTGTGCTATAACCACAATTAACCCCTCTCACTCCTAATGGTTCATGTCACATAACCTATTAATGGTATAAAAGTATATGTATTTATAGGATTTAACTACTCACATCATCAAGGTGTATTTTCGTTTCCATTCAATTTATAATTTAAATTTTTTTTTTTTTTTTTTTTTTTTATCACACTTGGATTTATTTAATAATCCATTTTACGGTGAGTGGTTTCAGGAACAGATCACCAGGCGCACGAATTTTTCTTTTGTTTGCTTGTCCTATAGTGTATTACCCTTATTTAATACTAAAGTGCACATGCATCTAGAAAAATTTACTACAAGACTAGTGAAGTGAGAGGTCTTTTCGTGGAAAACAAACAAACCCCTGAGTTCTGACAAACCAGCTAGAAGCAAAAAATAGCCCCAAAATAAAGAGATATTGACATGCTTGAAAAAAGAAAAAACTCTGTGAGTGCATAGAGTACTCTTTAATCAACTTTTATATCTTTTTGGGACATATTGCACCATATACTCTTTTTTTTTGTATTTATCTCTTTACAACCAATCCACTGAACCCCATTCGTGATTCACTATTTGGGTGTGAAATTTCTACAATCTTCTGGCTGCAACCCTGATTGGATCATCTCCTTTAAGAACATTTAAGTTGTAGAACTTTTATATATATTTTTATCACTCTATCGCTATATATTTTGCACTATAAATTACTAAATATTGTTTTGAGGTCAGATCTACTAGCGCTGAATCGCCATATTTCTATATTGTTTTCATGCGGCTGTGCACACTTTTGTACAAAGACACTTTAATGCCTAGCCGGCTCAAGGCACAAGGAACATATTACTGGTCCAGGGTATCATTACCTGCATGGGGAGCACGGGCAGGTAGGGGGAATATGGGGCATACCTGGGGAAGTAACTATTGCAGTACAAAATACAGTTTTCACCATTACTTTCTCTGGTGGCTGGGCAACTCTCCTCCAGAGGAAAAGATTTTGTGCCCATCCATCACACATCACCCTTTCAAGACTGGAACTCCTGATGAGCAGGCAACTGCATTTCAAACTTCCACTGAGACGTCCACATATTTGGTGAGGGTATCACAGGATACCCTGGCTACACATTCCTGGGCAACTGCCCTGTGTTCTAGGGGACAGAACCATCTCTCTGGTCCTGTGACTGACCCGGCGTAAGGCGGACTGTGTAGGGGCACAGCACCTAGGGGACCTACTTAAAATCCTAAGCACTCCTCCTTTTCTGACAGGAAATACTTATTCACTGATAGGGAAATACTTATGCAAAATGCTTGCTCGGATTGTCACCAAAGAAATACACATGAACACACCAACACAAGCTATTAGTCAAATACAATTTATTGGTCACTTTGCTGTAAGTCATATATGAACTGAAGCTATCAGGATACAGCACATAGACAGCCAGGGGACCCCCACCATCTCGAGATGTATGCCTGGTAGTTGTAGTCCGGTGATCACATTGTCCCGCGCGCAAAGCCAAACAAGCTTTCTGTCATGCCACAGGTGAGGGTCTGGCAATTTTGTGCTCAGGTAAAATCTATATAGTCTAAATTCAGTAAACAGACTTCAGGAAACAAAGCTAAGGAAATGGGGGGCCAACTTTGCTTTCGAAACTAACAGCATATTAGTTTATGGAACTTAACTTATTGTTCCAGACATTATTTCCGCAGCATCAGCAGCATCCATTATTTCAGCATCAGCAGACATGATTTCAGCAGTAGTATACATTTTTACTGAGACTAGAATGAACCAATTACACACCTAAAGTTAACTCCTTGCATGCCGACAATTAACCCTTACATGCCGTGGGCTAACCCATTACCTTTCTTAGGTCATCATAAACAAGACAAGCTTTCATTGTCCCTACATCCGTGTACAGGGAGTTGTGAACACAGGGGACTTCAAAGGGGTACTGGCGAGTTCTGACTGGCTTCCAAGGACCCATCCTCAGTGACAGAAAAAATGATGAACCCTGGTGAGATTGGTTGGTCCTGTCATCTCTCTGGTTTTGGTCTAACCGGACTAAGAGCCATTTCTCTGGGATCCCTGACTACCTCGGTAGCCACTGCTGCTGGAAAGGCGCTCTCCCGCTGGGTCACTGTCGGTGTACTGCTGCTGGGCAGATTAACTCCTGCTTCAAATAGCCTCCTTGGATCAGGGCTACATTTCTAACTTCAGTTGGAGCTACTTCTACAGAAGCTTTAACTGTGGCGGAGTCCTCTGTCAGCCTGTGCCGATAGCACCCAGAGCCTCCGGGTTGGGCAGAGAAGCCTCCTAAAATATGTTGCCATAGCTAGCTTGGGCATTAGGTTCAGGTGGGCAGATTTCTACTGGGCTAGTGTTGTCTAACCAACTGAGTTCAGAGTTGGCCTCCTTAAGCACTGTTGTAGCTAGTTTAGCTCCTGGAGTCCTTTTAGTCTCGGAACAAAAAGTGTTTCTTTTTGCAAAAAAGCAGTTTTGAAACAGGCTTACAGGCTCACGTCCAGGCACGGGAAGCACAGTCTTTACCAAGGCTATCTGTATGCAGGTAACCAAATCACACGTGACACAGGACTGAGTTACAGGAACTCAGGGAGCAGAGAGAGGTCCCGGCAGTTATACCCTGTCCTAATTAGCAGGTTGCCGGGCAGTCTGGGCAACACAAAGGCTTTTGTACTCACCCAGGTTCCCAAGTGTAAAAGGTTTTGCACACGACATAGGCATACGGAAGAAATATGGGGACACATTACAAGCGCCTGGAAGATACTTCGGGTCTGGTACACCATGTCTTTGGGGGGCACACTGGGAGAGTGTAGACAGCAATGGACAAGTCTGTGGGAACAACAGGGCCAGACATACATGTGGTTTCAAAGTGTTTTTATCATGCGGCTGAGCATACATTTGTACAAGGAGAACAAATCTTAGTGACTAGCTGTCCCAAGTCACCGGGATCTGGGCAGCAACGGGCAGGTAGGAGAAATATGGGGCAAACCTGCCGAAGTAACTGATGCAATACAAAATACAGTTTTCAACATCACTTTCTCTGTTAGCTGGGTAACTCCCTTCCAGAGAGAGAGACATTTTGGGCCCAGCTATCACAAGCGCTTATTCCTATTATGTCACGTGTGTTACTGCTGTTAATCAGTATGTATGTGGATGGCACTATATAAATAAAGAGATACCTACATCTAAAGATGTGACTGGTTGTCAGTCTTCAAAGCCAAAGGTAAATAGTGCTCTGTTCCTTTTGGCATAGTAATTATAATGCCTTTGTTAATCAAATAGCTGATGTGCTTGAATTTGGTGTTCACAGAGAATTCAAAGTACATTTATTTTTCCCAAGATACGAATAAGTCAAATTATTACTTCAAGGGAGATCGAATCCCTTCTAAGAAAACCCATTACGAGAGCTACGGTGCCTAGCATGTCATATAGCAAGTGTTTGTCCCGAAGAGTTTCAAATCCAAAGATTTTGTTCCAGTGATAAAGATAAAAAGCCATATTTGTTAAACTGTGCTATATCTTAAACCTTACGACCCTTTCCTTTGAATTAGCTATAAAGTGCCTTATTGCTTAGCGATGCTTTGCAAATCTAGCCCAAAGGGACTAGCCCAAGGTCACCTTCACTTGACTCGAAATATAAGCAATGCCAGTTCACTAGTCATGACTACCACTTTTTAAAGCCTTGTGGGATCCCTAGTATACTAAATACTGGATATGGTGACACTCCTTAAGTGTTGCTTATTCTGTATGTCAATTGTCTAGGACAGAAAAGAGCACTATGTTGCATTTTGCAATTGATTCTAGGCTACCTACTGAAACCTGATGCCAAGTAACTATCTCTAATAGTCAAACTTTTTCTACAGGGATAGCCTCCCAGTTTGTATTATTTTGAGATTAGGGTAATGGGAAAAATCTCCACACCAAGACCCAACACCAAACATGTATTTCTGTTGCTGAACCTGCCTCAGCTACATACTTTTTATTTTTATTCTTTTTAAGTAGGGTGGGGGAGACCATCTGTTTTTAGTTAAATGGACTTAAATTAGTGAAACAAATTAACAAATTGTTAATTAATAACAGTTGAAAACTATTCCTAGGGTTATATTCTTCTAGCTACTTGGATCTTCCGTTTTGGCTTTTTTCCTGGAAACAGGAAGTGGTACAATGGAACTTAGTCATTTTATAGGCACATTGGATTGTGTTAGTGCCCCCTGAACTGAACCCAGTGGAATAAAAATGTGCTCTCTATCAAAATGCCTATAAAATGACTAAGTTCCATTGTAACACTTCCTGTTTCCAGGAAAAAAGCCAAGACGGAAGATCCAAATAGCTGGAAGAATATAACCCTAGTAATAGGTTTCAACTGTTATTAATTAACACTGAACTAATTTAAGTCCATTTAACTAAAAGCAGGTGGTCTCCCCCAGCCTACTTAAAAAGAACAAAAATAAAAAGTATGTAGCTAAGGCAGGTTCAGCAACAGAAATACATGTTTGGTGTTGGGTCTTGGTGTGGAGATTTTTCCCATTACCCTAATCTCAAAATAATACAAACTGGGAAGCTAACCCTGTAGAAAAAGTTTGACTATTAGAGATAGTTACTTGGCATCAGGTTTCAGTAGGTAGCCTAGAATCAATTGCAAAATGCAACATAGTGCTTTTTTTCTATCCTAGACAATTGACATACAGAATAAGCAACACTTAAGGAGTGTCACCATATCCAGTATTTAGTATACTAGGGATCCCACAAGGCTTTAAAAAGTGGTAGTCATGACTAGTGAACTGGCATTGCTTATATTCAGAGTCAACTGAAGGTGACCTTGGACTAGTCACTTTGGGCTAGATTTGCAAAGCATCGCTAAGCAATAAGGCACTTTATAGCTAATTCAAAGGAAAGAGTTTTTAGGTGACTTATCTCAATTGTATGGGCCGTAAGGTTTAAGATATAGCACCGTTTAACAAATATGGTGTTTTATGTTTACCACTGGCACCAAATCTTTGGATTGGAAACTCTGCGGGACAAACACTTTCTGTGTGACAAATGCTAGGCACCGTAGCTCTTGTAATGGGTTTACTTAGAAAGGATTCAATCTCCCTTGAAGTAATAATATATATATAGCAGAAGAGTAAAAAATCAGCCCTAAAAGATGTACCTGTAACGCTCGGCCTGCCCACAAGCCAGACAAGACCCCAGGACTGAGGTGGAAAGGAGTAATACCACACACCTAGCAGTAAACGGGGGAACCGCCGGAGTGTGGAAGTAGCGTAGGTGGTCCTGGTAACAAAAATAGAATGAGTACCGTACTTGCCAGTTCCAGCGTAGAAAGGTAAAGTCCGTAAGCCAATGGTCGTGGGATGGAGAGAGCAGCGTAGTAGAGTGTCCGTAAGCCTGGGTCGTGGAGAGAGCAGCGTAGTAGAGTGTCCGTAAGCCGTGTCCAAGGGATATAGAAGTCCGCAGAGTAGTGATGTCCAAAGCTAAATCCTAGGGTTCCAGAGAGCAGCGTAGTAGAAGTCCAAAGCCAAAGGTCGATATCCAGGGAGGTCAGCAGTATATCCAGGGACAGGAAAAGGAACTGAAAGACAAAAGGGGCCAGGCAACAGCATACAGCACCAAGGTACAGAAGCTATGCAGAGCAAAGAGGAAATGGTGATGGAAGACTAAATAGGGGGCTGGGACCTATCAGGGGAAGGGGAGGAATGGAGGAGTGGCCAGAGGGAAGACCTGATAGGGGAGAAGTGTCTGGGAGGCTGGTGCCAATCGGAGCAAGGGGAGGGACTCGGGGAATGGCCCGGGGATGGGCCTGATAGGAGAGAAGGGCCTGGGGGGCAGACCTGACGGAGCAGGGGCAGGGAAGCACGTGATGCGCGTGCCGCGTCAGAGGAGGTGGAGTCAGGCGCCCGGCAACAGCAAATTGAAGCCTGTATATATATATATATATATATATATATATATTGTTCTAGAAACCAGGGGATGGTAATAAATTCCATATATAGGGCTCCCAGGATACTGAACAGTTTCTATCCTGTTTAGGCTGGAAAGTGCAGCCTCATAATACATGCACTCCATCCCAAAGTTTGGCAAGTGCTGGAACTGAGGGATGAGGGATCCAGACCAGCGTTTGTCTGCTACCTGATTTCTATTACCTGTCCTGCTAGTTAGAAATCAGATATTTAAGACTGATTTCCTGGTTCCTCTTCCCTCTCCCCAAGAGCCTGGAGGCAGGAAGGCTGCTGGAGGCAGAGGGGGGAAAGCCTCTCCCCAAACAGGTTAAATCATTCTGCTCCTTTTTTCTAAAACTGCAAAGTTCCTTATTTTTGTTGTTGGAAGTGGAAAACCACTTCAACCCTGAGTCAGGGAAATCCTTAGTTAAGTTATTGCTCAGGTGAGCAGGCTTTTGTTTTGCTTGTGTTTCTTTTGTATGCACTGTGGCAGTCTCAGTGCCTGGGACTGAATAAACCAGGCATAGCCTGTTTAAAGGAACAGCACGTTACGCCTCGTCATTTAACCTACCCTAAAAGACCGTGTTCTAACAGTCCCGGACAGACGGCGGAGCCCCGGAGTAAGCCGTTTGTCACAATATATATACACAAATATATACACAAATACACACACACACATATATTTATATATATATATATATATATATATAAATATATATATAAATATATATATATATTATGTTTTATATATATAGTGTGTATAGTGTGTGTGTATACGTGTGTGTGTATACGTGTGTGTGTATACGTGTGTGTGTGTGTGTGTGTGTGTGTGTGTGTGTGTGTGTGTGAGGTAATTAAGGGATTAGTGGCCAGTAGTTATTTTTATTTTATTTTAATGCTTCTGCCCATCGAAGACGCGGAGGACAAAGTTGAGGGCGAGGGCGGCCTTCATCCTGGCAGGAGTAGGCACAACTTTAATTTACTTTATGCTGGCTGGGTAAATGTTTTATTTTTAATAGTCAAATGCGCTATTATCCAGATCTGGATAATAGGGATTTTGTCCATTACTGTATGGGTGGGGGTGGGGGGGGGGGTTGCTTGGGGTAGAGTGGGTGGGTAGTGTGGTGCCCAGTCATTGCTATTGGTGTCATCTTTGCTCCCATTGAGGGCATAGGTAACCACACTGGCAATATATGGGTTTATTGGATAGTATTGGTGTTTGTATTGTATTTTAAGGTTGATTAAGGTTAGTTGCCCAGGGATGGCTGGTTAGGCCCCTCGGGTGGGTAGCGGTATTGGTTAAGCCCTTAATTACCTTAGCAGTAGTAACCGCTAAGGTAATGAAGGCATTAACTCTTCCAGCAACCACCCACCCTTGGGCAACTACCCCCTTCACCCACCCCCTCTACCCCCAACAAACCAGGTACTCAAGTTTAAGCCCTTCATTACCTTAGCGGCTAGCCACTAAGGTAATGTATTTGATTTAATTTTATTTTAATAACAAAGTATTGATGCATGGAATCTCCAGAGTTGAGTCACATTAATTTCAGCCTCAGGGACCCCCTTCTTCCCGAGTTACAGGTCCCCTTTATGGGGTGTCAGTATCCCATGCAAAGTTTAAATCTCCCAGTCACGTGACGTGGGAGATTTAAATAATGCAGGGAGATACCGGGGCCTGTAACTCAGGAAGCAGGGGGTCCGCAAGGCTGAAATAATGCGGTTCAGCTTCGGAGACCCCCTGCGTCAATACTGTGTTATTAAAATAAAATAAAAGAGTGATCACCTGTCAGAGCTGTACAGGGAGATGGAGGTCTCCCTGTGCATATCTCTCTGTGCAGCTCTTACAGACTGCAGGCAGATCGCAGGGGCAGAACTTCGTAAAAGACACAGATAAAGACACTGCTATCCCAAGCGGTTTGGCATTTTCCTACCTCACGGTTTCTGACTTGCGATAAATCTTTCTGAATACCGTGATAACACAAATGTCAGACCGTGAGGTAGGACCATGCCAAAACAATCAATTTGTCAGTGATAACATCGAAGCTACTAGAATAGGCCCCATAGAGAGAGCGAGATAGATGCACAAATTTAAAAAGTGATTACTTTTTTTTTTGCAAAAAGTTAATAAGGCACTTAAAATAAATGATCTCCACAGCATCTCTAACACAATAAAATATCTGTGCACGACACTACTGCTTATCAGATGACTGGTCTATCTTCCATTTTTCAGGAAACCTGCATTACAAAATCAGCAGACTAACCTCAACCCTCCATGAAAATGACCGTTACGCGTGTAGCCATGGCTGGTTCTGGCTTCTCATCTGCCCTCCCTAAAATGTAAAGTCCTGATAGATGCAGGCAGTATTAGGCCCATCTTGGGGTTACCCCTCCCCTCTGCAGCTTCCTTAAGTGGCAGGAGTGGGGGTGGGACTTGGTCTGTGTGTTGCCCAATCATGGCTGTGGATCTTGTGCCCTCCCCTTCTGCTCTAAGGAAGAGGCACACCTAAATTGTATTCAGTCTGTGTGAGAGTTCTTCCCAGTTCCCTGACGAGTGTGCAGCTCTGACTCTGAATACTGGGAGTTGTAAGCTGTGTCTCACCCTGCGGGGTGAGACTGTGTGATCAGTCCCACTATGGGACTGTGAGAAGGCCCAAAGCCATATCTGATACAGATCCCAGGCCTCTGCCTGGGATCAAAAGATTATTCGTTGTATGACCCGATGTATGCAGTGGATGCCAAATAAAGAGACCTCCTGTTGATTATACTCCGGGCCTGAGTTTGCAGTCAATCAGAGGGGGAGTATGCACTGGTTCTGTCATGGAGACTGCCTCCACCATACCTGGAGCCTGCGGCGGATGGAGGCACTAGCACTGCAGAGAAAGAACTAAGCATCCTACCACAAAAGCCTGTCCTGTTGTCCCCACATCATTGTGGACCCTCAGCTCTCCTGCAAACCAACAACAGATACTATGCACCACACACCGGTAGCAAGGGCAGATCTTCCAGAAAGGGGGGGGGGGGAGGGAGGAAGTAGCGCTATACGCTCATTTGAATACAATGATTGAACCTTCGATTTCAGTCATTTATGAAGAGACCCTGAAGTTTCTTTTTGCATTAAGTTTGCGGGTCCCTTCAACTGAGCTAATGACAAATATTGGATTTCGTCTTACACAATTTTTGATAGTGTAACAAACAGGGGAAATGGGTCAGGGGGCAACTATCAACCTCAGGGTGTTTATTAAGTTGATAAACCCCTATATGTCAACCCTGACTTTATAGCAGCGATTTACAGGCACTGCTGCCTCCTCTGGCATTATATAGGGTTATAGCAAGATATATATATATATATATAGTATCACAGAGACAGTCAGCACACTGATGTAGAGCATAAGGCAGATGCTGGTCCCATAGAAGAACACACAGTATAGTTACTGGTCCAAGAACCAGTAAAGGAGACAGCATTCAGCAGTGCGGAAGGTCTCCCTATGGGACCGAAACGTTGGCTTTCGTGTAACTGTTTGTTTTCAATACAATTGCTTTTGGATTACTCCCTGCTGTGTGCTGTCTCCTTTACTGGTTCTTGGACTGGTAACTATGATTATATATATATATATATATATATATATATATATATATATATATATATATATATATACAGTATACGCATACAGTACATACATACACACACACAAAAAGAGAAAAAGGAAAGACCGAAGCGTTGGAAAATTAAATTATAAAAGAACCCATAATCATTGATAGTAACCATCATATGCAACTTTGTTTGTTCTGATACTGTATAGCAGGAATGGCCAACTCCAGTCCTCAAGGGCCACAAATAGGTCAGGTTTTCAGGATATCCCTGGCACAGTCATTGACATTTTTACCTGTGGCAAAGAAGGGATATCCTTAACCCTGACCTGTTGGTGGCCCTTGAGGACTGGAGTTTGCAACTTCTGTTGCATAGGGTTAACCACCTTCAGTATTGAATGGGCTAGCAATCCCTTTTGAGCATCCAACTGGTAAGCTATATATGAATCATACTTTCTCCTACCTCTGTTGTTATGTAGGATTTAGTACTCACGGAGAGAAATACATTAGACAGATAGCAAGAAGGAGAGATATGAGAAACCTATGTGATGAATTAATAGACATTGTAAACAGAGGCAGAGAGCAATCATAACAGGGAAGATTTAAGACACAAAGAAACAGACAGCGTTGTTTATGACATACAGAAAGGTAGCTAAATAATGACAGTGATCAAAAAGGCACAGTGGAGGGAATGAAAAGAACATTCAAGATGTAAGTAAACTTCCCAGTTCACACTGCATGTGCTAGAATCATTGAAAAAAGTGCAGGAACTCTGTTCTTATACCATCAAAGACTCGTGTGTCTCTATAAAAGTAGACATGGGTGAATTTTTTATGCTGATCCGCCTCAAATCGACCGGTACCTTTTGTCTGCGGATTACTCTCAAAAAGGGTGATCTTACCTTTTCTGGGTTTTTTTTTCTTTCTATCATTGATAATTCACATAGTGGATTTATAATCTGTGGTTGAATTGTTAAAAATCAGTACTCAGATAAAAATCCACGGGATTAGGGGGTGGGATCTCTCTCTACCTCTCCCCTGACTAATCCGTGTGTGGATTTTTAATAATCCGGCAATGGCTTGTGGGATCTGTGGATCGGATTCTTATAAATCCATCCGTATTGTATGCAATGCCAGTTTTGGATTCTGAACGGAAAACCCGTGAAATTCCGGATGTAGGGAAGGGAGGAGAGAGGATGGGGAGGAGGAGAGAGGATGGGTGGAGAGGGAGGAGACAGGATTGGGGGAGATAGGATGGCGGGGAGGGAGGAGGGAGGATGGGGGGAGGAGAGAGGATGGGGGAGAGGGACCTACCACCTTGTCTGTATCTCTTTGTCGTCGTCCCCACAATCTGGCTAATTGTCTCTCTGTATCGCTCTGCCTCTGTTTGTCTCCCCTCAGAACCTGTAGTTGTCTAAGCCAAATCCATAGTAAGAGCGACGGCGCTAGCGATGTCACGTGCACCACACACAAAAGCTTGGAAGGCAATGCGCACGGCCATAGAGCACGCGTGCGCACACGAGCGCGATGGCACGACCGATTTTTCGTGAGACAAAATCTTTTGATTTTGGCCAGGTCACGTGTGCGCTCATGTGACATCATGGGCACATCCCCAAACATTGAATTGAAGCTGCTCTTGGGCTCGTCTCCTCCTCCAGACCCCACAGGTCACGGCTCGCCTGTGCAGCAGTCGTGCGTGATGTCACGCACTCGGTTGCGTGCGCGCCTACTATGTACAAGGCCTTGGGCTTGTTTTTGTCTTCTTCTCCTGTCCCGCCCTGCTCCTCTTCTGATTGGTCCTTACCTTCGCCCTAACTCTTCCGATTTGTCCTCTCTTCCCATGTCATCTTTTTCCATCCTCTGAGGGAAAAGTGCCTTAGCACCATTCCTGCTGCTAGAATAAGAACAGCGTTCCTGCTGCTAGAATAAGAACCAGAACAGCACTGGTACTGCATAGAGCACACTCACAGGGTATGCATAGGACAGGTAACGCAGGGCCAATTTGTTTTTTGAGGAACCTCTGGTTAAGTGCCTTAAAGATCAGGACACCTAAGTACTATGTCTTGCAAACAGCATTTTTTGCTCAAAATTGGAGCATCTCAAACTCAATTTCACTTGCACTTATAGGCATGAAATGTCTCCATCTATGCCAGCTGCATCAAAAATAATGTTATGGCCGCACACAAATGGACTGCGCTTGGCGTACAGATGTAAATGGTATGTACTAAAATGGAATGTTTCTGTGTAACGCAAAAAGGAGAAAGTGCTTCATAATCATCTACCAGGTTTATCCTGGCATGAACCCTAAAAAAGAGACTGAGTAGTGTTAGCGCAGAATGAACTTGCTATGTATCAACCAGAAAATGTATTTGACGCAGCACCAATGTTTCATTATATACGTTAAAGAAATACAAAAATGTCTTTGTATAGTGGTATTTTAGGTGACTGCGGGCGCTCGTCCCCTGTAACACTAACACCTAGAGTATAACATGTTCTTTCTTTTTTTTTATATATTTTCCTTCTTTTGATGTTCCCCTCTACAAAAAAAAATGTTTTCCTATTATATAAGTTAACAAAATGTATTATTCTCCCAGTATGGCTATCAGAAATAAGTTAGCCCAATAATTGATATTAACTAACACTAGTTCTAACTAAAATAGAAAGGGACATGTGGCAGGATGCCCTCGCAGTGCTGCCAGGAACAGTCACGAACAGTGGGTTAGGTTTTAACCGCTGACGGTAGGTCTCTGGGGTGAGGCCTAGATGGTCCAAAATGGCAGCCTTTAGCTGCTTATAGTCCATGGCCTTGTCTGCCGCTAGTGCTTGGTAGGCGGCCTGAATTTCTCCTATGAGGAGTGTTGCCAGAGCCGTTGCCAAGCGTTCAGCTGTCCAGCGTTGGGCAGTGGCTACCGTTTCAAAAGTGATGAGGAATGCCTCTGAGTCTTCTGCCAGCTTTATTTTAGGCAGCAGCACCAGCGTATGTTGGTGTACAGGTGCGCCAATGAGTATTCTAACACTTAAACTTGCCTTGGAAAATCTGGGTTTATCACCATCAAGACCCAGGTACATGCTGGGTACATGCTGCAACATTTCACACATTTCTGCAGAGACTAAAGGCCCATCAGTTTAACTCAGCAGGGGTTCCTGGCAGTTCCATTCATTTTGAATGGGACTGCCAGAGACACCCGCTGTTAGTCCGATGGGCCATTAGTCTGTCTGCAGAAATGTGTGAAATGTTGCAGCATGTACCCAGCATGTACCTGGGTTTTTTTGTGGATTGCCCCAGATTTGTTTTTGAATAATCGTCGGCATTGCAGTATATTTGGAATCTCTGGTCTAACTGACGCCGGAGTGGAAAGCAGCATTTTGAGAAGTTCTTCTGTTTGCTGGACCTGTTGCTCTGCTTGCTGGGCCTGCCTCATCTCGCTTGGTTTGCCTCTCTGCTTGCTGGGCCTGGTGCTGCAGGAACTGAGAAAACATTTGCTCCAATTTTTATTTTTTTAAATGTGTGGCCCTTTGGATGCAGGGTCCGTCCAAAATCGCACTTCTTACAACCACCTGAGGCAGGATGTCCTCACAGTGGTGCCAGGAACAGTCACAAACAGTGGGTAAGGTTTTAACTTCAGTGGTTTCTTTTACACGATCAGACAATTAATAGGCACTCAATCCCTTTAAGAAAAAGAAATTATAAAATAAACTCTACTCCACCTGGGAGACTAACTATACAGTAGGTCCCTAACTATCCCCCCTGGGTAGCTAACCTACTTCCAGGTCAAACAATACTATGCAAATGTCTGGCATGAAAATATAAAAGTGTTTGGGGAACTCTGCCCCAAGAGAGTCCAAGTAATCCCTTCTGGATACTGCAACAGCAGCTTTAATCCCTCCATAGGGTTGGAAGGCCTGTTCTTCATAGACATGACTGTATCCACCATGGTTGTCTCCGCTCATGGCAATCCTCTGTTGGGGACTGCAGCCACCAGCATCCTTCCCGGTTTGGAAAACTCTCTCCCTTCCAGCTCAGGTCTGGCATAGCTGCCTTAATTCAGCCCTGATTGCTCAGGTACCTCTGATTGGGTTAACCCTTTGACTGCTTTATCAGCTAACAACTTCACCCTGTCACAGGACATCATTCTGTTTTAGTTTAAAGTGTATCCAACAATCAGGTATTCACGTCAAATTATTTCAAACAATTAATGTATGAAGTCTTCGTGCATTATGACGCACATTTCTGAAGGTTTTTTATTTTTTTTTAGCCCTGGCATTTTTCATATAACACATTTGTGAAGATGTGTTTACATAGGCCCCTCGAAGGGAGTAGCACCCATAGTAACTCTTAAGCGGCACATTCTGCTATAAACAATTAATGCAGACTGGATCTGGAGCTGACAGACACCCACACAAAATGCCAAGCTTGGCGATTACTTGCATATGAAGCTTTGGATCTGCACAAAACTGTCATCACTATACCATCATTAACCACTTAACTGCCTGAGGTGCCTGTTGCAGACCTCTCTGACAAAGAACGGGTTCAACTAAACTCCACAAACTGGACCCCTGATGCCACCATGTAGAGGGCAAAAGCGGGGAGCAGCCATCTTAAACGTTACAGACAGAAAATACAATGTGTGTGCTTTCTCATTGTGCCGTGTTTTTGCATTGCCCGTAAACTTTTAATTAAAAGTACAGGAATTAAATTACTACAACAAGAAGAGTGGTATTACAATTTAAAGCGTAATTCCTTTTTTTTTTCTGCAATGAAAAACAGCAAATTCACCTTTTGGAGTTTTTTTTTTTACACTAGGGCTCAATTCTCAGAGCTTTTGACTTTGAAAATTGCCTTTCTGAGCCTTGAGTTCTGGAGGAAATAAAACAGATTTAAATTATTACGCCTAATTACTCAAGGACTGAAATGAGCAGCAGCCAAAGCGAGATGTCTTTGTCCCTAAAATAACATTACTGAGACTTGCTCCTTTGCAGAAAGCATGAAAGGTTATCATTAGACGCCTTAATAATATCTCTGAGATCAAAGTCCCAGAACACAGGCACTTGTGATGTTCCGACGCGCACGGGAGGCTGTTTCTTGGTTTGATTATTTGCATTAAGCTCCTGAGATCTGAGCTGGTTACGCTTTCCACTGAAGATGTTAATTAACACCCTCCTAGTTTTGAAAAAGGAAAGAGCAGGCCATAGCTAATTACTAGCTCGGACACTTCAAAAATCGCTCTGCACACAAATAATTGGTCTGCTTGATATGACTTTTTGCATGGCGCTTTTAAGTGGCGTTGCTATTTAGTGTAAACTAAGGAGTGCAAGCAGGCATAATATATACTCACTGGTGTACTGATGGCATTTAGAATGGACCTGCATGCTAATGAAGGCACAGCATGCATTGCAACACATTCCTTATAATGGACAACATACACATATATTCATATACTATATATATATATATATATATATATATATATATATATATATATCACAGTGTTTCCCCCACTGGGAGATGTGACCATTACTACGTCTGTTTTATATGATACCTGCTGGTAAACAGGAGGGCTGAGTCGTCCGCCGATGGTAGTGGGGACACAGGACTAGGCTTCTGGGGTTCATACCAGACATATTTTTAGCAGTGCCGCGCCTCCATCCGCTGTAGGCTCCAGGGAACTGAAGATGATCTCCCACGGTAGAACCGATTACCTCTCCCCTCAGTAAGATCACACACCGGGCCAGAGGTATAATAACAGGAACAGTTTATTGTCTCACTCTGTGCAGCACAGTAATAAGCAGGCTTCTGCCCAATGTAGCAACTGCCAGCTACTCACTGAAGGATGGTCCCTGGACAACCACTACAAGCCAGGGCCCTTGCAGCTGTCCTAGCTCTTCCTGACTCCCCTATCAGGAGTCAGGGTATAGGTCTACACTCACTCTCCCCCAAGGGGAAGAGGAATAGGGAAGGCCCCAATCTCAGACTCCCTGTGTGCAACCTTGCCCTCAATTAGGTAGAGGCACTACTCAATTTGGGGTGGCACTGCCCTTAAGTACAGCTAGGAGGAGGGCACCAGGTCTGTTCCATGATTGGACATGCTCAGCCTGGATGTCAGCTCCAGTGAGTGGGGAAACCCCATATTGACTACTGGCAGTCTGATTCTATCAGGGCTTACTGCCAGGAGCAGGGCAGGTTAGTAGCCAAAGGTGGCATGGCTACACACACACACACACACACACCTTTATACAGTGTTTTATATTACCTGATCACGTCAGGGGGAGTACTCAATGCATGTTGGCAACGAGACTTGCTTGTAAAATCAACTCTCCTTGTGCACCTTATAAAATGAGGTAATGTAAATGTTGAATTTAGGTGCAGTATGACGACCAATGGTTAACCTTCTTACTAAATCGACTCTTATCCTGATTCACTGATAGTGATCATCTGTGTCATAAAAAAAGGGAAGGTACCACGGTTTAATTTCCAGGCTAGGTAAACAAATAATTAAGGAAAATCATTGTTTTCTCAGGAACCAACAATTTGCTCTTACTGCTTATATTAAAATGATAGTGTGTGTTTGCATTTACCCAAAAGTATTGTTATATTTATGGACACGTTGTAATGCCCCTCATGTAAATTTCTTAAAATTATAGGGGTTGTGTAAGAGATATGTGTCATTTTTGGAGAAATACACATAGGCTTTATTATCAAGCAGTTTAAACAGAAACAAAATGAAAGCAGAAAATAATAACCAGGCCTTACCCAAGTAGGGGACTGACTAACATTTAGCTTAACCTATCTGAGGGCTGTAATGCTAGGCCTCTTACCAACCTTTGGATCCCAGTCCAAAGAGAGGTACCTGTAGGCAGGGAGCTCTCTGTGTCAGTCCAGGGTCTGTGGTATTCAGTGTTCCTTGGGACCGATATTCAGTGTTCCTTGGGACAGAGAGTCTCTCTTTCCCTGTGATCTCTGTAGCAGCAGAGACTATTCCTGTGCTAGAGATTCTCCCTGCAACAAATGCTGCAGGCTTTTTAAAGGAGCCAACAGAGCAGGTTAATTAGGACAATTGCTTCTGAATTAACCTGCTCAGTGCTGGGCTCAAGTTATCCACACAGCTTTTCCTGCAAAACTACTTCAACAGGAAAGGTACACTGTTACAGGGTGATTGAAAGGTAAATCTATTCTTTAGCATTACATATTAACATAAATTCAACTAATTAATGTTCTGTATAACTCTTAATAATAATAATAATAGCAGGTTCTTGTATAGCGCTGCTAGTTTTGCATAGTGCATTACAGAGACATTTTGCAGGCACAGGGCCCTGCCCAGATGAATTTACAATCTATGTTTTTGGTGCCTGAGGCACAGGGGGATAAAGTGACTTGCCCAAGGTCACAAGGAGCCGACACCGGGAATTTAACCAGTTTCCCTTGCAACAAGCTCTGTGTCAATCAATGTCTTTACTCACTGAGCCACTCCTTCTCCATATGATGTATATGTCTGGACTGTGAATATGTTTGGTCGTCATAATGTAAACATTATTAAAGGTACACTAAATAGTAGAAAATCTCATTCACGCTAAAGGTTGCAAACGGGTCTATTACATGTAACGTGTATATATAAAAAGGTTGGAAATTATTTTAAACTAGGACGAACGGGGGAGGGACAAGAAATAGATAATGAACTAAATAGAATATATAGAAATGGGGAAATAGCTAGTGGTCATGGAGGTGGAATGGAGGCAAGTGGGAGTTTGGCAAGCAGGGAGACACCCATATAAAATACAGATAATACTAGAAAACTTCGAAAGAGTTAATCTAATTGGAGTAGAAAGGCAGGCGCAGATAAGATAATAGTACAGAATGGAAAATAAATAAATTCATTCTTGCTGATGCATAAAGCATGACAGATAAAATGGGGGAACTTGAATTAAGTAAGTAGTGTATATTGGTGCTTCACCATAGATAGCTCACCTTTACGGACGAAACGCGTAGGTGCATCCCTACCATTGCTGTCTATATACTGACCATTAAAGTATCCTTTTAATACTATTCCCTGTCTGGAGTTACCCTGATTTTGGCGGTCCACTAGCTGGTATGCTGCCAGGAAACGTTGCTGTGCTCCTCTACACCCTTGGAACTTGAATTAATAGCTACAAGGGAGCAGTGTGATATCATAGGCATTACTGAAACATGGTGGGATGAAACTCATGACTGGGCAGTTCATTTTTGAGGGTTATTCCCTTTTTCGGAAGGATCAAGCAAATACAGTAGAAGAGGAGGTAGAGTATGTTCGTATGTTAAACCGGATTTAAAACCTATCATAAGGGAAGATGTTTATGAAAATGTAGAAACCTTGTGGATAGAAATTAGCAGTCGAGGTAAAAGTATAAAGAAAATGTTTGTAGGGATATGTTATAAATCCCCTAATATCTGTGAGATTGAGGAAGCCAAATACCTTTTAAAATGGAGAAGGCATCAAAACAAGGTCATGTTTGCATAATGGGGGATTTTAATTATCCAGACATAGACTGGGGCAATGAGATTAGCATTACAAATGAAAGGAAACGGTACAATTACATGACCAACATTATTGAGGAACCAACCAGGAGATGGGCGGTACTGGATTTGGTCATATCGAAATATGCAAAAGTAATAACAAATATTCAAGTCTGAGAACATGTGGAAAACAGTTATCATATAATTTGAAATAAATGATCAAAAACCATATTACATGGGTTCAACAAAGACTTTACATTAAGATAGGCAGATTTTAATAAAGTGAGTAATAATCTATAAGTAATACATTGGGATGATGTTTTTACAGGGGAAAATGTGGAAGATAAATGGTCAATCTTGAAAAAATTGTTAGAAAAACTCCCTTATCAGTGTATACCCTTGGGTAATTAATATAAAAGAAGCAAGTATAAACCAATGTGGCTAAATAAACAGGTAGGGGAGGAAATAGAAAAGAAGAGGCAGGCATTTCGATTCTTAAAGTCAGAAGAGACGGAGGCATCAAATCAGAATTATAAAGAATGTAACAAAAGTTGCAAAGGGGCAATTAAATTAACAAAAATTAATAATGAAAAAATGAAAGTAAGATCTACCCTTAAAAATTCTTTAAGCACCTTAATAAAAAAATTGTGTAAGGTAGTAGAATCAGAGCAGGATGTAATTTCTCTCCAGAATGATTTTGAAAGACTGGAAACTTGGGGAGGTAAATGGCAGATGAGGTTTAATATAGATAAATATAAGGTTATGCTTTTGGAAACAAGAATAAATAGGTAACTTAAAAATTGAATGGGGATAAATTAGGGGAATCCTTGATGGAGAAAGATGTAGCAGTGTTTGTAGACAGCAGGCTTAGCAATAGTGTCCAAAGTCATGCAGTAGCTGCAAAGGCAAACAAGATTTTATCTTGCATTAAATGGGGACTGGATGGAAAGGAAGTAAACATAATGATGCCCCTCTATAAAGCATTAGTAAGACCACACCTTGAATATGGAGTACAGTTTTGAGTACCATTCCAAATAAAGACATTATGGAACTAGAAAAAGTGCAGAGAAGAGCCATGAAAATGCATAAAGGGGGTGGATAATATGATTTATGAGAAAATCCTAGCTAAATAAGATATGTTTAACTTAGGTTTGGAGCAGGGTGTCCCCGGAATGGGTCTGCGTTCATTTCAGCTCTTGGAACCCCCTGCTTCCCGAGATACTTACCTCCTTAAGGGTTATTGGTAGCAGGTCTTTCTGGACTGCGTTTGGGGAACATAATGGCGACTTATATGGCCCGCATCACACTGACCAATAGGAAGCTGTGACATTGTCCCTTACGGCTTCCTATTGGCCTGCGTAACCAGGGCTTTTAAACCTGCGGACTTGCTACTGGCACCCACTACAGAAGTATGTATCTTGGGGAGCAGGGGCCCCCGAAGACCTGGGTTAATGTTCTGCTCCTTTAATAGCATTTCCTGCTCATACACTGAACACATACTTGACATGTAATCTCTGTCAATTAGATTGATTGTAATAACCACTGGGCAACATGTGGGCCTTAGACACTCTGTTATAGTCCTTTCAGTTATAGAGCTGCACTGCGTGCGGAATCTTGCAATGCACAGTAGTGTCACATTGTAGCAGAGTTTAAATAGAAAGGCACAGCTAATGAAACCATGGGAAATTTTATTTATTCGAAAGAGGGATCCACCTTATCCAATATACTTCCCTGCTGTGTTGCAAACCGCAGGTCTGGTTCTGTAAGGCTTCAAAAATCCCACTGTGTAAATTTAAATAAAAGGTTTTTTTTTTTTTTTTTTACTTTAGAGCTATCAAAGCCATTAGGGCTGCAGACTGTGAGAAGACCAGGTCCTTCTCAGGTATTGTTAGAAATAAAAAGATGCCCCTGCTGATGGCTCAGAATGATTTCCACTGGTCTCCCTGTTATATTTCCTTTAAATAAATCAGGAGGACCAAAGAGTTCATGAGCATTTTTCATCGTATTTTACTCAACACTTTCACTGCCTGGGAGGCTAGGAAACGCATTGTGCTGTAAAACTGTACATCGCTGCCCCCTCTGCAAATATACTGTACGGTTAAGCCTACCAGTACCACAAATGGGATTTATAATGAGCAACATCGACACCGACTTGGTTACTTTATATAATTAAAACCGCTTTTCTTTAAATATAGACCAATTTACAAAAACGTAAATTGTGTGTAGTATAGTTATGTCATGAAAGTCTTTAAAGGGACAAATAGTTTTTTGGAGAGGACGGTCCCGGGAAAGTCTATGGAGAAGAATAATTTATTGTAGGGGTGATCCATTGGCAATTTCTGGAGACAAATCATGTATTGTAGATGAGGATTCCATTAAAGTCTATGGAAACAAATGATTTCTTCTAGAGAAAGATTCCATGAACTTATATTGGGACAAATCATTTCTTGTAAAGGGGATCTCACAAAATGATATGGAGACAAATTCAAGACCCCAAAGATCACATTGACACACCTGAAGTCTTGTCACCCACTTGCTTGACCACCGATATGGGTCTCCTTGGCTATTGTTGATGACTGCATAGCTAAGAATGGACAGAAAAACGGTAGGCTGCACTCAGGAATATTAATGGTTTGCACCGTTTATCTAAACACCAATGGGATGCCATACCAGACAAGCAAATGGCTTTGCAATTTGTTACAGGCCCCTCTGTTAGATGAAAGGGTCAAGAAGCCTTGCAGCTTTATATATTGATGTATCCCTTAAGAAACACATTTCCCCTTTTCATTTCTCTTTCTATTTTGTTTATTATTATTTCCAAGAATATGCATCACCATTATAGTCATTTGTGAGAGGCTTGTTTGGAAAACCTCCACATGCCAGCGGGTTGTCACAAAATTCAATTATTCTGTATGAATTATGTATTCTACAGACAGCCCAATTCATGAAAGCCACTTCATTTGTCTTTTTAACAAGTCAAGCTGTGACTGGGGATTTCATGATCTTATGAGAAGTATGGAAGCTGTAGTGTGTATTTTTTTAATAATACATTGGAAAACCTGAGCTAATTTTCAAGAAGATGATTGGAAAACACATTTATATTGGTGGATCAATGACTTTTATACAAAGAAATTTTACCCAGAAAGACATATTGAGCTATACTTTTGTCTCTTGGCAAATAAGTGGTTGATTAAGCAATTTGCCCGAAATCACACATGGTATAAAGTTGAATATTTTAAATGTGAACTTCCATCTACATAGAATTCTCTACATTTATCTTTGCATATTTTATCAGCAGAACATCCAGTTTAATCAAAAACAGAACTCTTCAATTTTTTATTTGAAACAATCATACAAATGATATCTACAGATGTAGGCTACTTGAAGGATCACTAACTCCAGAACGACTGAAAAGGTTGTTTTTGAAAGAGAACAGCAGTTAACTAAGAGACTGCACAATACTGTATGATCTTTTGTAAGAATGTGAAGTATCCATAACATATTCAGCATATTGTTTTTATTTTGTTGCATTTGCATGGAATCATTAGACGGGAGGAAATGGCTGCCATTTTTTTTCTTTCCTCCAAAAGTTGAAATAAATTTGCAAGCAGATAGTGTATTAGGAGTTCTACATCACTAAATGGTTATGAGTCAGTCATTGCACAGCGAATACAAAAAGATTTATGGAAAAAGGCAACACTAAAAAAAAATGTATTTTTCAAAACAGAGCCCCTGAAATGGCAGCTGGAAGGATTTAGGTAGAATATTGAGTGTCCCCAAACATTTCTCTGAAGAGCAGGTCTTTTCTGTGCCACAATACATTTACTCGCAGAGCTGTAAGTAATATATTGTTCTGTTGTGCAAGGTCATCTCGCACATATTAGTCATGCTTGCAGAGATTCCAATTAATCATATGTCTGCCCAGGTCGGCAAGTCAAATACCAATATGAGTCTCATTACGATCTGATTAAATTAAAGGAGGAAGAGGGGACGCGAGAGGGAACTTTAGAGACTGGAGTGGGCAGCAGACACTGGCTCCCACAAAAGTGTCCTTGGTGGTTTTTCCGCAACTGTTTATTTATTGTGTTCATTTCAAAGAATGACGCACTCAGTCTAGTTTTAAAATGCCATTTTTTTGTATGAAAGTCAAAGTGTACTGCATATCATTCTTGAAAGCGGAACTTTTGTGTTCGGTCAATAAGTTCAAAAATTGTCAGCTTCATCATTAAAGCTTGTTAACTCCCATTGGCTCATATTCACTAAAGGATGCTATGCTTTAGCACTCCCTAACTCCCATAACTCCCAATATGGACCATTTTTCCCATTCATTCCCCCTGACGAGGGCTAAAGTCTTGACCTGGGCCCTAGGGTTGTGGAGCAAGGGGAAAATTTTCTCAAGCCCTAGGTACCTGTGAGCACGTCAAAGAAAGGGCTCTAGGCAGGCTCTCTTCTGCCAGGCCCTGGTCAGTTTTTCATGGCTTCACCCCCCCCCCCCCTGTTAGCAACCCTGTCCAATTGCATTAAAGGTGCAATCAAATAACATAATTCTGTAAAGTATTTAACAATGTAACTGGTTTCTTTAAAGAAATGTAAAACAAAGGATTTGCTGCTTTTTTCGCCTTTGGACATGAATCACAAATTGCATTTCTCCGGGTGAGTGATGGTCAATCAAGTGTTTCCTCATCACTTAGCCAACCCTGTCCTTATCACAGACCCAATAAAGATATGGGAAGGGGGCAGACAGAGGGACTTCACTTGTGCAAACTCTTAATAAGCACAGTGATATCACACAAAAGCAACGCATGAGAAAAATCAAGCCCCTCCCACATCTCAGCTCACCGTGTTACAAACTAACTCAATTATTTAAAAAATACTTGTAGGTGTCAGATCTGATTTAAAAAAAAACAAAGACATATTTACCCCCTAAACACGTCGCTGCCGTTGGAACATTTTGGTCCCAGGATGGAATTTTGGATCTTAGAGAATAGAACCTTTTGCTTTTTTTCATTAAGTAGAAGTCAAGAAATATCTTAAATTCTATTGCAAAATCTTAAGGGTTTTCGAATGATTTATCTGCTCCATGGGTTATTCATTAAAGTGCATTAGCTCTGATCCGGCACTACGGCATGGACATATTTTCTTCAAGTCAATGGAAGTTTCTGTGCAGTAGGACCTGACCGGCACTCATGCACTTTAATTTTAAAAAAAACAATGTCTATTAACTCGGCACTTCCTGGTCACAGACTTTCTTGTGTATAGAAGGAGCTTTAGGGAAACATCCATGATAAAAAATAGATAGGTAGTTAAAAGTGACACGCCCACTACGCTACTTTGCATATCACTGTGGCGTTATTGTATAATGGGACATTGGGATGAATGGGTCATTGGGATGAAAGAAACAGGTTTGGGGACCTGTGGAAGACATGCAGATCATGTAGATACAAACAACTTTCGAATCTGTTACTATGCATCCTTACAATTCATACTTTGGCTCCTTCTTGTAACCAATCTACAGTAAATAGAAGATTACTTTTGCAGTTCTTCTCCAAGAGCAGCTACAGCCACAGTGTTTGAACATGTTTCCAAGCACATTCCATTCCATGCAGCGTTCTATTGACTCACAAAAGGCAGAGAGTTTGGATGTAAGACATAATCAGCCTGACCTTCAAAGTCTGGAGGTCCCAGGCACTATCATGCCATCTCGTCGGGACGGGAGGGGTGACGAATTAAAAATACATGTCTCTCTTCAAGCACCATCCCTGGTTATCTTCAGCTTCTATTTAATTCTCTGTTCAGGGCTTTCATTTTCTGTAAATTAGAGCAGTGGTCCAGGGGAAAGTGATGGATTGTGCCTGAATGTTAATACCTCAAACAGTGCCTTAGGAGAACAGCAGCACCTCTGACTACAGTTGTTTGTTATAGCATCAATCAAAAGAGATTTTCTATGAGAGTGTGAGGGGGTGAATCCTTATTTATAGCACTTTTTTTTCAGGTGCAAAACTGAACACTGCTTTTTAGATCGTTGTGGGAAGATTAATGTGAAGTGGAAAAAGGTTCTTTTGCAATGGAGAATCACTTTTTAGAGCTCCTGAACATCTCTTGTAAATGATGAAAAATGCAGATAGGGGTTTGGAACAGACACATATTTCTATACCCCACTTGCTGTGGGGGAAGGAGGGGCGCATTGTGTATGGGAAGGCAATGAGTTTCAAAGGACATAAGGAGCAATAAGCAGCGTGACCAGATTCTCCAAAGTAGAAACCTGGACACATTAAACAATTATGTATAAAACAAATGACATCACTTAACAATAAATATTACAATAGTATTTGTTTAATAGCGTCCCCAATTATGCTGTATTAGGGATTTATTTCATTTTCCTAAAATAACACAAACTCGAGTACAGTGCATTACTGTATTACATGTAGATGCAAGTAATGAGAGTTTACCAATATATTTAAAACTTTTCTTTGATATAATTGATCACATAAAAACATGCAGCGTCTATTTTTACGGTTTTAAGAGTTTTAAGTGAGTCTAAACAAGGAAAGCTAAACACTGGGACATTTGAATGATTTTTTATAAAATATGCCAGGAAACCAGGACGTTTGATTAAAATCCGGGTCTGTCCCGGCTAAAATGGTATTGTCATGATAATGTCATGAGGCATTATGTATTTTGGTCAAACTGGTGCTTCAGGGGTTAATGAGCTACAGTTTGAAGTTAAAATACAATATATATTGGGTTGATGACAGGCACAGGGGTGGTACCTTGAAAAAGGTCCAGTTGGGTAACCGAAACGACGGTTATTTGTGTCAAATTTTGTTCTAATACAAAACCTATTCACCTACTTACCTGAGTGCTATCCTCTGATTTCGCCTAAAAAACGGTATCGTATATCTTATTATTATTATTTATGGGATAAGCACCTACCTGCATGGACTTACAAGTGGAGTGCCAGCTGTGTATATATATATATGTATATATACACACACACAGGGCTTGACACATGCACTCCTCCTCACCTTTTTAACTTGGGAGGTCTTTTCACTTTGCTCTGTCCTCTGATTTCGCCTAAAAAACGTTATTATATATATATATATATATATATATATATATATATATATATATATATATATATATATATATATATATATATAATACTGAGTTAAGTTATGGTGAGTAAAAAAAGTGACAAAAACCCTCTTGCATATATATATATATATATATATATATATATATATATATATATATATATATATATATATATATATTGGGGAGGGGGAGGGTCATGTGACTGCTTTTATCTGTATAATACCAACACCTTTCCTGCATCTTTGCAGGAACTGCATTAGGCATTAGACAGTGAGGCATTTAAAAGACAGACTGACTCTGGCCTTGTAGAATTGATATAAGTATGTTCCTGATGTGCAAATCCTGTGTAAAAGACAGACTGACTCTGGCCTTGTTGAATTGATATAAGTTAGTATGTTTGAATTTAAAAAGTGTTTTTTTTTTTTCCTCTTAACTCTGTGCTGTTAATTGACCAACTGGAACAAGCTGATTTATTGGGGAGGGGGAGGGTCATGTGACTGCTTGTATCTGTATAATACCAACACCTTTCCTGCATCTTTGCAGGAACTACATTAGGCATTAGACAGTGAGGCATTTAAAGTGAGCTTTTTAAGTGATAAATACAGTTAGACTACAGTTAGACTAGAGGTGACTGGGGACTGGATCTACTGCAAACTATTTTACTCAAGACAACAAACGGTAACCTATTCAGATCACACTATGATCCCAAGCTTGCTAACCTGCCTATTTCAACCCCCCACCCCTTTACAACTTATTTACTGCAGTCTCTCCCAAAACTGACTGCACAATACACTGAAACCCTGAACTGACTCTAGCATTGCAATACAGCTAAACATTTGACAAGGAACAGGCACACACCTGCTGTTTAGTCTGCTCACACTCACTCTGCTCACAACAGCTCCTTGCAGCACTGCCTACCTCTGGCATCATGAACCTGCTATGTATTTTAACTTTTTTCTTTCTCCTGGCCTCATGGAGATGTTACTCCCTCTACCCACTACAAACTCCTGAATCCGGGCCCACACCCAACATCACCATACAGTACACCCTGGACTACTCAGAAGCCTTGCACTATCTACTGAATGTTGGTGGAGAACTCAAAAACCAGCACACCAACCACTGCTCACTCAAATGGCAAACACCACAAATTTACAACTTGCAAACAACTACCTAAATTTCTACTCATACTGTTACTCTCTTTAGCAGGTGATATTGAACCTAACCCAGGTCCTCCCATTTCAGCTCTGTCCCATGCCCCTGAGAATTCCACCTTTAAATTCCAAAAAAGGCTATCTGTCGCCCATATAAACATCCGGAGCCTGCTGCCCAAACTGGACGAACTAAGGGCATGGTGCCTTATGCATAAACCCAAAGCCATCGTTCTTACAGAAACATGGCTATCCCCTAAAACCCCTGATGCAAATATTGCCATTCAGGGATACTCCATTTTTAGGAGAGATAGGTCAAAGAGAGGAGGAGGGGTGTTATTTTATATTGCAGACACATTACAATTTACACTGTTAAATTGCCCACCAAGCCCACCCTCTTTTGAAATTCTAGTTGGAAAAATCTGCCTCCCCTTTTCTAAGCCCATCTTGCTTGCTGGCATCTACCGCCCCCCTAAAGCCTTTCTACAATCCCTGACTGATATCACCCAATTTCTTGGCTCCATTTCCTCTCTGAATGAGAAGAGTGAGCTGCTAGTTCTTGGGGATTTCAACTTCAATTGGCTTGACCCTAAAAACCACAAAATCCAGATACAACTCAAGTCACTTAACCTATCGCAACTCATTTCCCAACCCACACGGATAAACCTGAAATCGCATAACCATTCCTTGCTATACTGGATTCTCTCCTCAAACCCCAGCAGAATCCAATCCTCTGGCATCCTTCCTGATATTTTCAGTGACCATGCAATAGTGTACTGTGTAAGAAAAATTAAACCGCCCCATTCAAGCCCTAAAGTTCTCCTCACAAGAACATTTAGAAACTTTAACCCACAACAGTTTCTCGATGACCTTACCAACTGCCCATGGCACAGAATCGATTTAATTCCCGACCCTGATTCTGCGCTTGACTATTTCCAATCAGAGTTCTCTCAAACTCTGCGATACCCATGCTCCACTACGCAAAATAAGGGTACGGGGGGCCCACCTTCCATGGGTTACACCTGACCTTATAGCACTCTACCAGTTCAGGGATGCCTTGTGGAAAAGCTACAAAGTAACTGGCACTACCAAGGATCTCAATCACTACAGATGCATGCGGAATATGTTTACAAGGCAAACAAGGCATGCAAAAGCACAATATTACTCTGACAATCTCCACCAGAATACATCAAACCCAGCTAACTTCTGGAAGGTTATCAACAATATATTCCAGCCTCCTAACCATCAACAACCGAGTAATATCACTAAGGGGGATATTACTCTGACAAACCCCACTGACATTGCAAAAGCATTCAATGATTACTTTGTGGGGTGTGCCACTAACTTATTAGCGAAACGCAGCCCAAGCCACAAACCTGAATCTCATCCTGGGAGTACAGTCCCACCCCCTCCCAACACTGCCCACAATTTTCAATTTGGCCCAGTACCTGAAGAGGAGATTATACAAGCGCTCCTCAAACTAAAACTAAGCAGCCAATGTGGACCCGACTTACTACAATCTAGGTTCCTACGACTTGGTGCCCCAGCCATTGCCAAACCAATTGCGTCCATTGTCAACTCTATCCTGTCTGCAGGCCATATCCCTAAGACCTGGAAAACTGCCACAGTTGTCCCAATCTTCAAAAGTGGGGACAAAAACACTGTCTCAAACTACAGGCCAATCTCACTTCTCCCAATTCTATCCAAAGTCATGGAAAAATGTGTCCACTCCCAATTAAGCGATTTCTATACCAAGACAAATTTCCCTAACCAATTCCAATCTGGGTTTCGTCCCAAACACTCCACTGTAACTACCCTGCTAAAAGTTTGCAATGAAATCCAGTGTGGAATGGAACGGGGAAAACTCACTGGTGCAGTATTCCTAGATTTTGCAAAGGCTTTTGACACAGTTGATCATGCTATCCTGCTTAACAAACTCCAGAGCTCTGGAATAGGGAAACATGCTTTAAACTGGTTTCAGTCCTACCTATCAGGAAGATCCCAACATGTGTCCATCTCAGGCTCTAACTCCAACCCCCTGGATATCACCTGTGGTGTCCCGCAAGGCTCTGTTCTGGGGCCCCTACTCTTCTCAGTGTTCATTAATGATCTTCCCACAGCTTGTAAGGAAGCCTCAATACACATGTATGCAGATGACACAATCCTATATGCACACAGCCATAGCCTCTCTGACCTTCAACACATACTTCAGTCTGACTTTTTGAGACTCGAAAACTGGATTTCCCAAAACAAACTGTTTTTAAACACTGACAAGACTGTAACAATGGTATTTGGGACCAAGACAAAATTTGTAAAGCTTCCAGTGATTGAGCTCCAGATTAAAACCAACGCTAACACCACCCTAACACCTGTCACTAGTTTTAAATACCTGGGCTTATGGTTTGACTCCCACTTAACATTCGGGATGCACATTGATACCCTGACAACCAAGACCTATGCCAAACTAGGGGTACTTTACAGGAACAAATCCTCCCTAAGTCTCCTGGTCAGAAAGCGTATCGCACAGCAGATGCTAATGCCAATTATTGACTATGGAGACATAGTATATGGCTCAGCACCTCAAACCCACCTTAGCAAACTTGACACCCTCTACAATTCAATTTGTCGTTTTGTTCTCCAATGCAACTACAACACACATCACTGCAAAATGCTCAAAGAACTAGATTGGTCAACACTAGAGTCTAGGCGCAAAGTTCACCTTTCCTGTCTTGCCTTTAAATTCTTCATGGGCAAGCTACCCAGCTACCTGAACAAGCTTCTCACCCCTACCACTTGCAGCACTTATCACCTGAGATCAGACTCCAAAAGACTATTCATGGTCCCAAGGCTCAACAAAGTATCCGGACGTTCCTCCTTCTCCTTCCGTGCACCCCAAAACTGGAACAACCTACCAGAGACTCTCACATCCACCACCAGTTTAAGTTCTTTCAAATCTAAGGCTGTCTCACATTTTAACCTGGTCTGTAACTGTTTCATACGCTCATAATATATATTTTCTTTAACTGTGCACGCAATGTCTTGTATATAATGTATACCCTGTTCATTTATGTAACTGTACTTGTAACCATGTATTATTTGTTTTACTCTGTGGCCAGAACATACTTGAAAACGAGAGGTAACTCTCAATGTATTACTTCCTGGTAAAATATTTTATAAATAAATAAATATATTTGATTTTGATTATTAAGCTCGGCTAACACAGTACAGATACCTCTATATCGATAGATAGATAGATAGATAGATAGATAGATAGATAGATAGATAGATAGATAGATAGATAGATAGATAGATAGATAGATAGATAGATAGGATAGGTATCAGTACCATGTTAGCCGAGCTTAACAATCAAAAACAAATACTCAATGCCGTTCTGTGGCAAACAAAATGCTTTTATTTGTTCGAGCTTTCGAGATAAACTAATCTATTCTTTGGGTGATGTTACAATGGATAAAACAAGAAAAGTTTTACTTTAAATTAGCCCGGAATGTTATCTGGGGATGAAGCCTATCCCTCCACCTGTGCAGTATGTGATTTATGACTTTAGGTGTTAAATGGTCCCTAAATGTTTGTGATGTAAGAGTGTGTGTGTGTGTGTGTATGTGTGTAAATATAAATGTATAAAGCGCCCACAGTGTATACAGTGCTTTACAAAAGGTGTCTTGTGGGCGCTATATAAATGTATAAATTATAAATTGATTATTATAGAACAAAATATTTGTGATGCATCAAAATCGGTCATAATTCCTCCATGACATGTGTAGATAATACTGGATAACATGAGAAAGTCCATGAATGATATGGCAATTTGTCAGGTAAGGGCTAGGAGTCTAGTGAGGTCCACTTGACCATCACAGAAAGAAACCCCATAACGGCCCCCCCTAGTAACCAATAAGAAGTAATAAAAGGCACCGGTAACCATATACATATATGTGGGGGCACTATGGCCCTTTACCTTGGTGCTTGCAGGACTCCTCGATATCCAGGGCGTGCAGTTCATCCAGGTAGGTATCCAGCAAAAAGAAGGGTGTAGATATATAGCACTGCCGCAGTTTCCAACTCCCAGTGAGACCGGAAAAATGATGAGGTAAGCTTTCAATTGAACAACAGGTCAGGTTTTATTGCAGGGTGGTGCAGCAAGGGGACAACGGAGCAACACTAACTAACTAACTAAAGGCGTTAGTGTTGCTCCGTTGTCCCCTTGCTGCACCACCCTGCAATAAAACCTGACCTGTTGTTCAATTGAAAGCTTACCATATCTTTTTTCCGGTCTCACTGGGAGTTGGAAACTGCGGCAGTGCTATACATCTACACCCTTCTTTTTGCTAAATTGATTATTAAGCTTGGCTAATACGGTACAGATACCTCTACATCCCATACACATATATATATACTTTATTATTAAGCTTGATTATGAAGCTCGGCTAACACGGTACAGATACCGATATATATATATATATAATTTTATATATATATATAAATATATATATATATATATAAATATATACACACACTGTATATATATATATACACACACACACACACACACGAATGCACTACAATACATAAAACCAGCCAATACATCACTTTATATGTTAACCTAACAAAGGTGCCCTGCCCCCAAATTGTTGGCCGATCTCTCTGCACTAATGATTAAACAAACTTAAGCTTCATAGCTCGCCGGCCACTACTACCCCTGTGTGCCGTTGCTCAATCAGGTCACTCTATTTCCTTGTGCCTCAGGCTCCAAATTAGACTATGAGCACTTTGGAATTGAGGAAATATAGGTCTGCAGTCATCAAGGCACAGAGCGGAATGATGCACGTAATCTGCCAGTATCTGCAATTGTCTTGAATGTCAGTGACCCCCCCCCCCCCCCCCGATAGGACACAGTACCCAGATCTGACCTTTAGGGACTCTTGGCCCTCGTGCCTGTAAAATTCTATTGACATGGCTGCTTAAGATAAATGAGATGAGATAAAAATCACCATTTTACTATATTCCAGCCGTACTCCTCATTGCGTGGGTTCTGAAGAAAACCTTTCAATTAACCCTTTCACCCGCCCGAAGAGTTTGTTACTTCCATTGATACGATTCTAACAGTCACTTAAGTTACAAAGTTACAAATTAAGTGACATGCTACGATCAAATTCCCTGTTATTCCAAAGAGAACAAGTCAATGCCACATCTACACACCGGGCCCCAACCCTCAATCTGTACATTAGCTGGGGACTTCGTTGCAGCTTGTACTTTATAAAGTCATAAATAATAATAAAGGGTCATAAATCCTGGTGTCTAACAAGATTTGTATCCCCCCCACCCTCCCTCCTTTGTGGCTTATTAAATAGCAAAGCATCTTGGGGCTAATGCATTCATCTACAGAGGAGACTTTTGGTTACATCCTTTGCTAAAATAATGCCAAGCCTGCTAACCAACGTCAAGGTAAGTCTGAATAGCAGGTCACTATGCTAAATGCATATAAATGTTCTGTGAAATATACCCTGAAGGGGTTAATAAATTATGCATAAGCTTATGTAACTTAGTGCAGTTAAAAACTGGTTTATACCAGTGAAGATACTTATTATCTATTTCCCCATTTATTGTTAGCCCAATGGGAGAAGCGCAGGGATTCACGTTCTGTTTTGTTTCATATATGTATGGCCAATCTTTTCACCAGCAGTATACTCCTTACACGGAGCAACGTTTCGAGGGCTCTTGGCCCCTTCTTCTGGCCCATTCCCTGAGATCAATCCGATCCAGGTACTTCCCTTACCCCTGTAAAACAGGTGCTCCCAAACAATAAGAACTATCAAAATGAGTAGATACAGATTACAGGATTGTCTGTGGATAAGTATCTTACAGTGGGGTACAACACAATGATGCTACAGACACTAATCCAATAGAGAGCCAATACTAGCACAAAAACAGACTGTCCCTGATAATGCAGCAAAATACTATAAGCAATGTCAATACAATACGAGAATATATCTACTGTATAGAGAGCAAAACATCAAACCAACTGGTTCAGCAAACTTCAGGATGCCTGGTGTGTCTCCTTTTCCTAGCACATTTCACCCCCCCCCCCTTTTCCTTACCACAGTTGATGTGTTGTACTTGTTATGTGGCATAGTACTATATACTCCTGATGTCTGCACATTACTATCATTGATTTGTGTGGATGTTTGCTCCACGTGATATTTGATATATAAGCAAAATCTAGTTTTCTTGCCAATTATTGTTGCAATGGGATTCTTGTTTGAGTGCTGGGAACTCCCCCAATGTTATACACTGTAACTTTGGAGGATATTAGGGTCCCTCCCTGTTCCCGTACACCACATTCGTATTTATTTTTCTCTATACTTCATTTTCAGGTGCTGCTAAAAATGTTATACTTTCTTAACCTTATTAGTTTCTTTGAGGAGGTAGTAGGAATTTAGACCAGGGTAATGCAGTTGATGTGGTCTACTTAGATTTTGCAAAGGCTTTTGATACGGTTCCACACAAGAGGTTGGTGTACAAAATAAAGCAAATTGGACTCAGTAATAATATATGCACCTGGATTGAAAACTGATTGAAGGATAGACAGAGGGTTGTCATAAATGGAAGTTTTTACGGTTGGGCTAAGGTCGTGAGTGGAGTACCTCAGGGATTGATACTGGGACCTCTGCTTTTTAACATGTTTATTAATGACCTTGAGGTTGGCATCGAGAGCAAAGTCTCCATCTTTGCTGATGACCCTAAATTGTGTAACATAGTAAAATCAGAGCTGGATGTATTTTCTCACCAGAGAGACTTGGATAGACCGGAGAGTTGGGCAGGTAAATGGCAGATGAGGTTTAACACAGATAAATGTTATGCATTCGGAGAAATAAGAATAAATAGTTGATTTACAAATTAAATGGGGGAAAATGAGTTGAATCCTCGATGGAGAAGGATTTAGGAGTGCTTGTATACAGCAGGCTTAGCAATAGTGCCCAATTTCATGTAGTAGCTGCAAATGCAAATAAGATCTTATCTTGGATTAAACGGTTAATGGATGGAAGGGATGTAAGCATAATTATGGCCCTCTACAAAGCATTAGTAAGTAGAGAAGGGTTAATCCACCCAAATCCATTTCCCAGATTCTCTCACATTTTCCCCCCAAAATCCGTTTTGCACTGTAAAATCCGCAAACAGTTTTGGTCAGTTTTAATCCACGCTGAATCATAAAAAATCACCATTGGATACAATATTTTGATGGATTTGTAGAATCCAATCCCCGGATTCAGCAACATTAGTGGATCCTTAAAAATCTGTCAACAGATTGCTGAATCCACGAATTGGATTCTACAAATCACTCTATGGAGTGCGTAATCCGCAGAGTGTACCGGCAATAATAATAAAAAATTCTCCGAACGCAAATCACCATATTTGAGATTGATCCACTGAAATCCGGGTACCAAAGGAAGCGGCCGAACCGCTGCGGGTCCAAATCCAACCCAAACATGTGCCCGTCTCTATTAATAAGACCACACCTTGAAAATGGAGTACTGTTTTTGGCAAGGTAAAAATGACATTATGAAACTATATAAAGTACAGAGAAAAGCCACCAAATGAATGAAGGGGATGGACAATCTAACATGAGGAGAGGCTTGCTAATGTAGATTTGTTTACATTAGAAAAGACGCGTGCAAGAAGGGATAAGATAACTATATACAAATATATACGGGCACAGTATAAGGAGCATTCAAAATAACTATTCATCTCAAGGGCAGTACAAACACCGCGGGTCGTCCCTTACAGTTGGAGGAAAGGAGATTTCCCCAGCATTAAAGGAAAGGTTTCTTTACAGTAAGGGCAGTTAACATGTGGAATTCATTACCCATGGAGACTGTGGTGGCAGATACAATAGGTATCTTCTTTTTGGAAAGGAAAGGTATACAGGGATACACCAAATAAATAAACATGGGATGGATGTTGATCCAGGGAGAAATCTAATTGCCATTATTTGGAGTCAGGAAGGAATGACATTTTCCCCCGAGACTGCATTGGACGATATTTCCCTGGGGTTTTATTTGTTTGCCTTCCTCTGGATCAAAATATTGTAAATATAAATATAGCATAATTATCAGTGGTCTAAATTTAGCATAGGTTGAACATTATGCATATGTCTTTTTTCAACCTCCCCTACTATGTTACAATTGTATGTTACTAGAGTATGTAACTATGTAACAGTATATGTAACATCATACAAATGTTTAAAACTTGATATGAATGCTCACCATTCAACCACAGAAGGAACTTTCTGGACTGTAAATTACACAGGGGGAATGAGTGTATCTGATGTGTTTTTGCTGTGTGTGTACAGTATTTTTTTTTATCACCTGTAAGTCTGTTTTATCCCAGCAGAGAATGTTGGCGGGTGCTGTTTGCTGACACTGCTGTATTTCATCTCTGGATTTTGGCTGGACCTGATTAATCTTCTTTCTGGTGCCCTGTCTCTATAGAACACCCAGCACAATATAGGAGTAAATTAGAATCTTCTGCTCTTCTTTAATACACAGGAGCTCAGACTTGATCTTGAACTTCTTACCATTCTGCTGCATACTATTGCATTTTTGCAATAAATGCATTCCTTTTTTTTTTAAATAACCTGTACTTTGAAAATGAACATGTTTTAATGTGTATCATTGATATACAGGCAGAAAAAAAAAAACAAATAAATTAGGTACAGTACTCTTTCAATTTAAAAAAACAAACAACAGTTTCATATTTTCATTAATATTTTTATGAACTTTTTAAAACTTTTTTTAAATGCATATTGAATATATTATGATTATAAATGTTTAAAACAAAACAAAAAAGGATGAACTGGAATTCACCAGTTATTCCTTTAATGTGAATCCGCTCACAAGTTTTGTTTTAATTTAATAAATTACATATTTAAAATGGTAACATACTTCAAGGTCATTAAACAAAGTTTCTCTAGATCAGGGGTGCTCAACTGCGGTCCTCAAGACCCCCCAACCGGACTGGTTTTAAGGATATCCCAGCTTCAGTAAGTCATGAGTGTGCCACCTGTTCTGAAGCTTAAACCCAGACCTGTTGAGGGTTCTTAGGACTGGAGTTCAGCACCACTGCTCTAGATGACAGAAAGAGACAGTGTAAGCAAGTTAACTAGCTGCACAGATACTGTACCTGCAGGGCTGCTCACAGATTTCCCTGGGCCCAGGATTAGAGTTACGGCCGGGCTCCTCCCTTCCCCCCCCGTGTCAGTGGTCTTGCGAGCCCCCCCTCCATTTCACTCCCCCTCTTACCCCCTCTCACTCTCCCCCTCCATCATTTTTCCAACTCTCACTCAATCCCCCCCCCACCTCGCATGTATTTCTCTCACCTGCGTCTCACTCTTACTCCCTCTTTTCCTCACTCCCTCACCTCCTCTCTCCTCTCACTCGTCCCCACCCTCTATAAATTACCCCACTCTCACTCATTCCTCCCTCCTCTCATACAATCCCCCTACAAAATACATACCAAAAAACCCCACCTCTCCAAATATGTACAAACCCCCCACAACCCAAATACATACCCAAAAAAACTATATACACATACCCCCGCAATACATATAAAAATACACCCCCATACATATAAAAATACACTCACCCCCCCAATACATATTAAAAATATACCCACCTCCCCCAATACATATTAAAAATACTCCCACCCTCCCCAATACATATTAAAAATATACCCACCTCCCCCAATACATATTAAAAATACTCCCACCCTCCCCAATACATATTAAAAATATACCCACCTCCCCCAATACATATGAAAAATACTCCCACCCTCCCCAATACATATTAAAAATACACCACCCCAATACATATTAAAAATACACCCCAGCCCCCAATAAATATACCCCCAAATACAGATCAACAATACACCCAGCCCCCCAAAACATATTAAAAATTCACCCACCCCCCAATACATATAAAAAAAGTCACCCCCCCCCCCAAATACATGTATAAAATACAGCCCCACCCCCCATCCCCCAAATACATATAAAAAATTCAGATTTACCTTGGGGATGGTCTGGATGGCCTGGTGGCTGCGGGGGGCCTTACGGCCGGACAAAGCTGATGCCACCGGGCTCCGGTTCTCCCGCAGCTGTGGCCCTCCCTCACTTTGTTCCACACCGAGCTTCCGACGTCAGCCCACGCTGGGCCTCACTCCCATGCTGGCGTGTGCCGGAAGTAAGCTTGGCCCAGCTTCCGGTTCGCGCCAGCATGAGAGGGAGGCCTGGCGCGCGCTGACATCAGAAGCTCGGCGTGGCCGGCTCTCCCCCGTCGGTGGCCCTTCATACCTGTACTGTATCTAATGATGGGGATACCTCATTACAACTGTACCAAATGGTCCTTCTCACAGGAAGTGACAGCTGGACAGCAGACAGCAGACAGATGCAGAACACGGAACAAGACAGCACACAGAGAAAAACCATAACAGCCTTTACTTGGGATGATTTACCTAAATAATTCAAATTATTTTATTATTGCTTCTTTATTACCATATATCACTTTAGAGAAGTCTGCCTGTAATGTTTTTAATTTAGGGGGAAATTAAAATATAGCATCTATTTTAACTGCAGCTTCTATTCATGAGATCTAATAAGATATACTGTGAATGGAGCAACGCACATAAGTAGTCAACATTTTATTGCGCTCCAATAATATGTTTTTGTTAGGTCTCCATTCTCCATCCTCATCTTATTTTATATAGCACATTATTCCCAAACAAGTAAAAGTCCTCTATGATACAGGGACTATAGACTTCAAATTTTCCAGCGACACAGTACATAAATCAGTGGGTGTCGTGCCTACTAAACAATTTGACTGAACAAAACAATTTGACTGAACATACTGTACTCTGCTGCTTATCCTGCAGCTGCCTCTGAATGAAATATTTAGGATCGAGTAAATGGTGTGGCTGCTTTAAGGAATCTGGCTGCCTGTTCCAGTCTGTGAATCCTGCAGCCTGACAGCAGCATTTCTCTGCCAATTAGTAGAATTGAAGTAAGAATCAAGTCTTAAAATTGCAAAAGCTCTGCGTTCTTGTGGCAAGGTCCTCAAAGCCTTGGGTCACAGACCAGGTATTCAGTTGCCAAAGACCAGTACAAACACTAGCAAGGTGTGGTGCTGTACCCTTACTGAGTATTCTCCCAAGCGGCTTCTGACTGATGGGATTGAACTTGACCTGTTTATATTCCCATCGTTTTCTAATAGATCCCAGGATCCCTTACGGAGGTTGCAGAAAAGAGCAAAGCTCTGATAAAAGTGAAGGAATCTTCCTGGTCAGAAAATACAGCTTTACCATTACTCTCCATGGTTGCAAAAGAACATTTGCTTTCGGTAATTTTGTGTGTGAGAGTCAAGGGTATGTTTGTAGTTATTCCTTGTCCTTGCCAGTGACTATATGCTGTATACAAAGATTATAGCTATTTGCAAGAGAGTGAAAAAGTCAGCAATTGTGCAGTATACACATAGGGTAAGTCGTAACATATTATACAGTGGTACAAGGCATTTAGATTCAGGAGTAAAAAGATATAGGATACCAGGGCCAACGACAGAGGGAGACAGCAGGGATAGTCGACTTGGCCATCAACATCCCTGAAATTCAAGGGCTGCTTGGAACCTGCTCAAGAACTCAGTGTCACGAGTGCTCACCACAAACAAGTCGGGACCGCGAGGCTGAGGTGGGGATATTGATTGTCACCGACCAACAACCGAGCAGACATGTCCGAAGTGCAGAGTGGTAGTCGTGAAGCCGGGTCAGGGTAGGAGAGGTCAGGTTAGTTGAGATACTTGACGTGGTCGAGGAGAGGAGAAGGTCAGATGGTCGTTGATGCGGTGCCGGGGTCCAGGGATAGAGAGATCAGAATAGTCGAGTCCGTAACCATGGTCCAGGGGTCAGAGAAGTCAGGAGTCCGGGCACAAGCAGGGGTCAAAGGAACTGGAAGCAAGGCAAGGCAAGACAGGATACCAGGAAGCTTGCGGTAAGCACACACTGACAAGAGTTTATGCTCAGCCAGTTTGGAGAGGGGCTGACTGAGCATTTAAAGAGCAGGCAGCCAATGGAAAGGCAGCACACAGCTGCAGAGTAATGAATGCAGGGCAGCCCACAGTTGCAGGGGTAAGGAGTAATCACAGGTATGCTGTGTACCGATATGCAGGGGTGGAGACAGTAGCAGCTGTGGGATAATGGATAGCATTAACCCCTTGAGTGCCTGTGTTCGTGCGGCATCTGCACGTAGTCGGAGCGCACTGAGCACTGCTCATGTCATCACAGGAGCGGAGCCTGGAGGTGGGCCTTGCAGTGTCTCCTCCCCTAGCAGTGCGGCACCTGCACACAGGTTGTGATTGGCACGTGTCACCGGTGATGTCATGGGATGAGTGACGGAGGCGGGGCTTCCCGGTGATCCTCACACTCAGTGCTCAGGCCAGAGCTCGGTTTCTGGGCTCAGCAAACCTCTCTGTGTACCTGCTTTACTATGTTGTGTAGGAAAACATGATAACATAATTGTGGGTGATAGCTTACACCTGTAATCTCCATTTTTACTGTTGCCAATTACGGTATAAGACGAACTTAATTGTGTTTGCTATGTATCTTTAGTTGAAGAAATGCCTCTTCAAGGGGCATAAGATAGTCCAATTTCAACAGATTGTCTAATTGTCGCAAAAAATAAATACTACTGCAAATAGTGACTCTCCAAATATCTGTATTCAATTCGAAAGTTATCTCCATGATCTTTCTTTAAACTTGTATTTCTAGCAATGCCTGGTCTCCTGTGACAGCCCTGTAGAGCCAAAAGCCATCTGTACCCCCACAGATTCTAGATACAATGTTGCATCAACATTCCATAGCAATGCTTTCTCATCTCTGCAACCCTTGCAATCCCAACTCTAGCTACTTTTAAAATTCCCTTTCCCACCGGTGCTTGCTTTCTCCCTCCCACATCTTTTCACCTGTCCTAGAGGGGGACAGGCTTACACTCTTCACGTCCTAGAGGTGAAAGCCACTGCATACCAGTGACAATCCCCTAACATCTTCAAATCCCCTCCTCCCTACCCCTCTTGAGGAAGTATCTGTATTCATACAGCCCACCGGCAATATCTCTCGAAGATAACCCCGGCATCAAGGGAAATAGAAGGAATGACAAGGCAGCCAGAATGAGATTTCCCTCACACTTGATCTTTTTATCGGTTTATCAGCAGACTTACCCGTGACCTTTAAAAGTTATCGCTTTCTACTTAAAGTCCAGAGAAGTGTTCAAAGCAACAATGGGTTTCTGTGTGACTATGCATGTTCCCTAAGGGCAGGCTCAGCAAATGTAAGATTCACAGCTCACCGGAGCTCCTTAACCCCTGCCACAGCAAAGCACTATGTTAATGAGTACTCACCCATGTGACATTGCATATCTCTGGTGTATAATGTTCATTTTGTATCTTTTATATTTAATAGCCAGTTAAATTTAGCCTTGAATAACTCACTGAACAGGACCTTTGTGTGGATCACGTAAAAGTGAGCGCGGCAGAGCAAGGGCCTGGCCCTAGATTGGTCGGCAGGGCCCCCCTCCTCCGTTGGGCATGGGGCAGTTGCCCCAGTTCTCCCCATAATGGTGACCCTGACAGCCCCATTCATTTAAATGGGCTTTGAAGTGTTTTTCAGGGCCAGAAGTTGTCTTATGGCATAGCATTATTTAAGGAAACTAAACTTCGATAAGTGGCTTAATGCAATGCTAAATGCTAAATGCCCTTATAGCTCGATGTTGCCTGTTTTGCTATTCACTAAGCTTCGATAACAGGACAGTATCGCACTCTAACGGCTTTTTATCCAGCTTTAACACTCTGGCAAAAAATTACCGTACGACAAGCCAAGAAAAGCCCCAAATCGCTTTTTTTTGGCCAGAAACTGCTATTCACTTAGGCCGCGCTTAAAGTGCGCGTGACGGTGACGCGACGGATGACATCACCCATCGCCATCGCCACCCACAAAATTTGTATTTCGCTTTGCAGCGACGTCGCAAATTTGACCGGCTTCCAAATTTCGCGCTGCCACTTCGCTCCCGTCACATCGTGCTTACGCACGTGACAGCGGCAATACATTTGTTTCGCCGCGATGTCGCGTCGCCGGCACTATAAATGCAGCCTAAGCAGTGATAAGCATATCGTACTTTTAAATTTTGCAATATTTTGGCGCCAGCAATAGGCTGGCGTGAAAGATATTGCAAGATGCATTTTCTTTTAGTCTTACTGCATAGGATTGATACCGGAGGCCTGCTGGGACCCCTGGAGACCCCTGTAAACACCTAGGGACCCGCAGGACCCCCCGGAGGTCCAAGAGTCCCCGACAGTCCCCCCGGGGTTCTCCTGAGCTGAACCGCATTAATTTCAGCCTCGGGGAACCCTGCTTCCCGAGTTACAGGCCCCGGTATGGGGTGCTGGTATCTCATGCAGTATTTAAATCCCCAGTCACATGACGCGGAGGATTTAAACATGGCGGGAATACCGGCACGTATACGGGACACCGTTCCCGTAACTCGGGAAGCAGTTTAATATTTAAACTGCATGATCGCCTGTCAGAGCCGTGCATCGAGACGCAGCTTTTCCAGGCTGAAGTTTAAACAAACAGTTTCCGAGCGATAACACTAGGAAAAAAAACAAATAAAAAGTAGTACGATCTTGCATTTTTTACCGAACTTTAAAAATGTGTGTTTTTTCTTAGTGAATACTGTTTTAACCCACATGTTTTATAGCGCGATAAAACAATGCAAAGTCGCTTGGCAATGCACTGATTTTATCAAGGTTTAGTGAATAGGCCCCACAGTATGCTAAACAGAACCATGGCCCTGTGCCTCTCACAACCCCTCACAGGAACCAATATACAGTAAATAATAATACACCACACAATGTATATAACTAAGGTTTACTGCATACACCTACTAACACATAAACACATACAATGATGGTAATAACTGTACCCACAGTGTACACCCAATGACCCAACACTGTGTTGGGTCATTGGGTGTACACTGTGGGTACAGTTATTAACCCAACGCTGTGGCACCAATACCCCATGTGTCCTGTCCCAGCAATTCCCACACAGATGTGAGGTAGCGCTACCCCTGTGGATGTAGGTGCATGTTGGGTACCTGCCTGGGTACTCCAGTACCCAGGTGCTGCTTGGCCTAGTGAGTTGGAGCGGGTCCTACACAGCGGGGCCTCCAACACAAATCCCTTCTCTCCTGGGGGCCTAATCCGCCTAGTGAGGTGAACTCCAGCCAGAAGGTTCTCATACAATGTCTCTGGAACCTGTGACTTGGTCCCAGACCGCAGGGCACCACGTGGCCATCCGGTCACCGGTGCATAAGTAACAATAAGGGGAAGAGTTCCTATCTGAGGCCTTCCTGGTAAAACTCCTCTACTGATGTCTCAGGGCCTAACTGGGACCTAGGGGCAAGGTCTAGGCCTAGCCCAGGAAGCACTGATCCCTGGACATTACCGTCTCCTTTGGCTCCTCCATCCAGAATGATAAGCGGGCTTGCTGCGCGCGGAGGATATCCGTTTGCTTCCATCCCATTGGCTGGTACAGTCCCATGTGCTGCAGTCCTTCCCTCTAGGGATTCTGGGACTTGCAGTCCCATGGCTGCATCTGCAGAGCTGTCCTAAGATGGCCAACGCACTCCTCACACTATGCATGCGCGTCTCGCTGCATTGCGTATGCGCGATTACCAAAATGCCTACCCCACACACCCGACCGTGCGCAGCTCCGGCCAACTACTTTACAGCTCCCCCGCACCGGAAGCAGGGTAGGGGGACTCGGCTACACACACACACATATATATATATATATATAACATTTGGCACATTGGAAGTAGCTTTGGGCATCTTTGTTTGTTTTTTGTTGTATACATTTAGCCACGCCCACTAGCACTCCTTTTGATATATATATATATATATATATATATATATATATATATAACAAACATCACAGCTTGCACTCAATGTGCTGGTTCTTATAGACAGGTGCTAGTCTCAAATAATAGAAATACAACATTACCATTCTCTCGTCCAGTAAAGAAAGACTGCACTCGGTTCAGTAATCATGAAAATCTGTATTGGGCATCTGAATAGAAAAGATAAATCACCAAATTTCTATTATTTGAGACTAGCACCTGTCTACATTTCTATTATTTGAGACTAGCACCTGTCTATATGAACCAGTACATTGAGTGCAAGCTGTGATGTTTGTTTTGGCGGATTGGGTGATTTAACTTCTCTATTCAGATACTCAATACAGATTTTCATGATTACTGAACCGAGTGCAGTCTTTCTTTACCGGACGAGAGAATGGTAATGTTTTATGTGTATATATATATATATTAAACACACAAACCCAGCAAGCTCAAACGCCCACACCCTCCTAATATTGACTATATGTAATGCCACATAGAGTGCAACTGGGCTGTGGCACATGAATATAGGAAAACACAGGGGGTGCCCAGTGCTACATCTTAATGACAAAACATACATGGTAATAATTACAAGAAATGATGCTTCAATACTAATAACATTACTAATGCTAATAATAAAATATGTTTTTTTAGTTAGAAATTTTGGCCAAAACATCATAAGCTTGCACACCAAACGTCAAGGTAAACCATAATAAGTGCAAGTCCTACACTACACTGCATTTGTTCCCAATACCTCTGTATGAGGGGGAAGAACCATAATAGATTCATTACCTGCAGCAAGATGAGACAATCCACCATTAAAAAGGGGGAGTTGACGTGAGCTCTGGGGGAGGTGCCACAACCTCCATACAACTGATACCAGTCAGAAATTAATTAAACACACAAACCCAGCAAGCTCAAACGCCCACACCCTCCTAATATTGACTATATGTAATGCCACATAGAGTGCAACTGGGCTGTGGCACATGAATATAGGAAAACACAGGGGGTGCCCAGTGCTACATCTTAATGACAAAACATACATGGTAATAATTACAAGAAATGATGCTTCAATACTAATAACATTACTAATGCTAATAATAAAATATGTTTTTTTAGTTAGAAATTTTGGCCAAAACATCATAAGCTTGCACACCAAACGTCAAGGTAAACCATAATAAGTGCAAGTCCTACACTACACTGCATTTGTTCCCAATACCTCTGTATGAGGGGGAAGAACCATAATAGATTCATTACCTGCAGCAAGATGAGACAATCCACCATTAAATGAACCAGTACATTGAGTGCAAGCTGTGATGTTTGTTTTGGCGGATTGGGTGATTTAACTTCTCTATTCAGATACCCAATACAGATTTTCATGATTACTGAACCGAGTGCAGTCTTTCTTTACCGGACGAGAGAATGGTAATGTTTTATGTGTATATATATATATATATATACGGAAATAGCCGTGTTAGTCCAGTTGCAATAGTGCAGAATAAATGAGTTCTTCAGTATTAGGTGATACCTTTTTTATTTGGACTAACAATTTATGTCATAGGACAAACTCTCGAAAGCTTGTCCTATGACATAAATTCTTAGTCCAAATAAAAAAATACCTAATACTGAAGAACTAATTTATTCTGCACTATATATATATATATATATATTTAGGCCCATGTGAATGGATATTCCAGGCAATAGGTGACACATTGTGTGCTCATATGCATGTCATTTCCCAGAATCCCTTGCTGCAGTGGGAGCACTGTATGCGAGGTGATAATGGTTGAAAGGCAGGGTTGGAGACTTTATTGGCTATATGCCAACGGTGGAGGATTTCTGTCGCCTTTTCACCCACCACAACTATGTGTATATATATGTATATGTATATATATATATATATATATATAT